>NC_056733.1:553810775-554110775 GCF_019279795.1 Protopterus annectens
CCTCCATTGCTCCATTTTCTTTCTTTTTTTTTTTTTGTTATTGTAAAAAAAAAAAAAAAGGTTTTGGGGCAGTTTATACCAATGGAAAAAAATCTGGGCGACCGGACCTTTTTCCGTTGATATATTGTGGGATTTACAATGTGCACGCTGATTGGACAGCCCAACCATTGTAAATCGAATATTAATAGGGAGACATTGTATAATATCATATCATACCCTGGAATGTGGCTGATTATCATGGCTAGAGTTATTCTATAAGTATTGTAGTTTACATCCTACAACCCTGTCCTCTTGCAGTCACAGCAAACCCATTCATTTTCCACAGTAAACTGCAATAATATGTATATGTTTTTCACACATTGAAAACATGTATTATTTATTAGTATATTTCACTCTTCTGATCTGTTACATTTTAGACTTTTTAGTATTACATTTTGATCACTGTTAAAAGGTAATTTGTGTTATTTGTGTTTGTGTTTTTCCTGACACTGCAACAGGAGCTTTGATAATATTATATCATCATTTTTTCCTTTTTAATGAAAAAATGCACTCTTTATGTTACATAAAAATCTTCCATTTATGTTTCTTTCTCTAACGCACTTCAAAAAGCTATGAATTTCTATAAAAATAATTTAGTTGCATTTGTGGAAATCATAGATATTCAGCTTACAGGACTTATAACCTGTTTATCAAAACAAAATGACTTTGCCTAGTTTGTAGCATGTGACAGCCTCACTCGTGTATCTCTTTAAACCATAATTACCTGCTAGTTGCGAACTCATCAAAACAACAGTAGATTTCTTAGTAGCGTGATGTACTGTGCCACGTCCAGAAGGCAGGCAGGCAGACACGCAGGAAAAACAACTCCTTGTAAATAGTTTCTGTCTTTCATTATGACCATTTTGAATTATGTTTATGGTTAATCTTTATCAAGTGTAGGGACAGAATGCAGCTTATAACTATACAGTGTTGCACATGAAACACTGTAATACAAATGAAATGAAGTGGCTATCTTATCTGTTATTATAGTGATGAGCAATCTAGCCATCGGCTGTAGGGCTTACTGCTTGTTGCAGCACATTATCCATTCAATAGTTTTCCCATCAGCCAACTTTGTGCAATATTCTTACATGCCATACACTGCATTGGACAAGTGTACAGAAAACACTGGAATTCATCTTGATATGACTCCTAGGCAGCAATGTGAAAGCGCCAGAGAAAAGACAATAAACTATGTGCAGTACATATGCAGACAGGCAATACAGCACGAATAGCATTGTCTCTACAGTTCAAAATAGCAGTATAGTGTAACAGAGCTGCTATGAGAAAATGCTTTTACAATGGAGTGACATAGGTCTGGGAACCAGACAAATCTCACACAGCAGCACAGATGCCGAAGCTGTTATTGTAACGGTAATGGCAGTGCATACACAGGACACCCACCTAGCACAGACAGCACACATGAGCAGAAATGCATTAAAACACTGAACTGGATGTGCAGATATGTAGACAAATACAAATGCATGTGCAAAGACATCCCAGCATATGCACATGCATGCACAGTAAATGCAAGGAGTGTAATAAGTTAACAAACCATGATGTGATGTGTCACCTCTGTTTTTGATGTACTGCAACTACACAGCTACATTTAAAAATATGTATGATCCATATGTGTTCATACAGCCTGCCATGGATTTACACGATGGAAGGATAATGAAATCAGTCACATTGCATCCAAAGGTTGGTATAATTATTGGGATCTCCAAAGTCTACCGAAGGAAGACTTGCTTAAGACCAACAATTTCAACTAGAGAATAAAAGCTGGAATCTATTTCTGTTTTACTGATTTAGCATTAAAAGTAATAGTCCAAAAACAAAAATGTAACTTTTGGGACACATTTGATTTTTTGGATAAGTTAACATCTCATAAATGTTACTGATGAGATATATTGGCGGCAACACGTTAATTCCCTACACACCATGAAATTATATAAAGTGGGTAAGCCATAGATCATCCACATATAATTAAAAGATGAAGAGTTGCCAGCAATGGAAATACTTTTGCTGACTGAATGTACTGAGCATGTTTAGGTAATAATTTATTCTTATTTAAAGACAAACATTTTCGACAGGGAGAAGCATAGTAATGGGGATCACAGTGGCACTCAGTTATGCTATCTTGGAGATGGGCTATTGGAAAAAAAATTGGGCTATGCTAATGGCTTATTTAAACAAATCCATATCTTTTGTTATTTTATGGACAATATGTTTATAAGGAGAGATGGTAAAGATTATCTAACTCAGTTTTTGAATTTTATGGTTTAGGACTAACTGGAAAATGTCCTAAAGGGGTAGTGAGAGACTCTACGATGAATTCAATGAGCCTTAGTTGATCCTTAGTAGTAAATCCTCTTCACAAATGGAAAAAGTTGAAAAAAGGGTATTTTCTCCAAAAACTTTATTAGCTGATGGATGAGCACTTATAGATATCTGAAAAGTTACAAAGCTTTAATACAAGTTCAAGTGAGTTTGCCTTTAAGTATGTTTGGGCTTTGTGAGTGGTTAGCTTTGCAGGCCAGAGCTCAGATGCAGTTTGCTGAAAATGGTCATAATTTGGGGGGTTCCTGTTGGTAGGAATCCTCTAAACTTCATTTGCATATGAGCCCTTTGCTTTCAAGACCTGTGTCCTTACCTTTATAAATCGATTTGTCTTAAAAATCAAAAGTGTAAGTATTTCTATTTGACTGAAAAAGAAAATACTGGAGATAAAAACTGACTTGAAATTCCCTATCACAGTGCAGTTAATCTTATTCATATTTTCTGACTAATTTATGTTAACCTTTATGTTTCATTACACCAGTCTTATGTAGTTTATTAAGATCATTTTCTAAACAGCACTTTCACATAAGCTTCTTCAGTCCAAATGAAAAAAAAAATCAATTAAACAACCTGCTTTCACGGTGTTCAAATCTTTTTTTATTTAGCTTATTCTAGTAAAAGGACCCACGTAACCAAAAAAATTCTGAGTTTAGACTTAGTGCATAGTAAATTATGTTTGAAAGTGAATTTGTCCCTCCATTGTGTTTTGTTTACATGTCGGCAGAAGTTTAAATCTTTATATCTAGGGCTTGCTAAGCTAAGCTAAGCTAAGCTTGCTATTGGTCTTATAGAGGTGGCAGAGGTCCAGAAGACTTGGGTCCTTAAAGGACGGGGATGCAAAATACAGATAACCACATTACTATAGGTGACAGGGTATACAGATAGGGGTTTAAGTCTATTTTGGTATCCTAGGTTCATTGTGCAGTAAACTTTTTAGTCAAGTAGCAATGAGGCCTTTGTAGTTGGGACATGTGTTTGTTCAGATACATACCAAATGGGGCATTGTAACTGATAACTAGTCTAATTAGAAAGCTGAATATTGCAGAAAAATAACATCTTTTAACCTAGATGAGATATCTTTAGTTATCAGTTGTGTTAAATTGAAGGGCTTTTTGATTACTTATGATACATGGTGTTCAAAAGAGAGGAAACTGTAAACCAGTGTGCCAGGATCTCTGACTGTTATATCAGTTTGCAGTAAGGCGCTGCCATTGGTATTGGTTAGGGATCAAGTCTTTTTGCAGATAGCCACAATGCTACATTAGTTTGCATTTAGGTTTAGCCCCTTCCCAGTGCACCCTTGGTTTGTGCAGGTTGGCTTTTCTTTCAGCACAGCCATGCCAAGATGTGATTTGATAGGGATACCAAGGCATATAGTCATCAGAAAATGTCATTAACTATAGGTCAGGCTTAGTTCTTTGGAGGTCTGGGAAGTATATCAAAAAGAGGAGGCGGCCCAGCACCAATCCCTAATGCAAACCCATGGTTACGTTTTTACTTGCCGAGGTAATGCCTACTAATTTGAATATGCTGGTTCTACTTTTAACAGTTCTCAATCCATCTTACCACATAATGGTTTACATTGAAATATTTTAGTTAGCACTCACCAATACCAGAATGAGGGATAATAACAAAGGCTTTGGCCAGATACAAACAGACTGTGCATGACTACCATCTACAGCATTTGAGATTTTTTCTAAAAAAAATTACTTCATTATATTGAACCTTATTATTTTGTCTTTTCTTTTGTCACTACCCACCATTCTAACCAATTTTCTTATAATGGTCATACTTAAATGGTGTTCCTGTAAGTGCAAACATATCCTTTTATTCCTTTTTTCTTTATGTTCCCATTATATTTCTCTGTCTTTTTCATAACTTCACTTTCATACTTCATTTTGGAGCCCTCACCTTACCCCTTAGAATGGGTGACATAGCCAAAGCTGCTCACTTCCACATTCGTACTACTGCCTATTTTAGCCCTCCACTTACCTAAGTCAGCATCAGAGCTTCACCCATCAGTGCCAAGTCATAGGCTTTCCATAGCTGTTATTTTAAAGCTGCCTTTCAGTGGCATTGAACTCTGGTGGACCCAGCTTTTGTTTCACTTACAATAATCAATTTACTATTTTATTCACATCAAAAAAGAAAAAAGATGCAGAGCAGATAGTAAAATAAACATATCAGTAACCACTATATGAACAGGGAGATGTGAAACAAAGTTTGGTAGAATACTTATATACAAAGGAACAGATGAAAGAGACATCAGCAGTAGATAATCAAAAGCCTTTCTCTGTACAATCAGCAGGTTTCTTCATTCGCCAAGGGCACAGGCTCCTTTTTGGCACCCACAATTACAACCTGGCTGTGAGAAGACCACAAGACAGGTACCATGAGAAAATGAGGGGTAGGATGAGTAGTTGAATCAAAATGGCATTTAAATCATTTTTTATTCTGTAACCTAGTGTTTATTATAAGCCACCCAAAAACCAATACATCTGTAATGCAGTCTGCATAAAATGATGGTTGGAATTTTGAAAATGAGTCATATACAGACGCTGTTATATTTCATACAAAGAATTATACAATGACCCCCTATTAATATTCTAAAATGTGTACACTGATTGGCCAGCGTGCCCATTGTAAATCTCACAATATACCAATGGTAAAAGGTCCAGTCGCCCGGACTTTTTTCCATTGGTATAACGTGCTCAAAAAATTCTTTTTAACAAATAAAAAAAGATAAGAAAAAAACGGAGCAATTGAGCCTTTCTTTTCTCCATTGTTTCCGTTTCAAAGCATTGATGTACTGGGTATACGTGGGATGCAAGTCCCGTATGCATGCTCAGTACATCAAAAAAGGAAGCAGTATACCACCACCAGTGGAAGAACAGTAATGCGCCATTATACAAAGACATTATTTAAGAAAAGTATTTTTTTTTAAATAATGTCATTGTATAATACATCCACATACTCCACAACCTCTCCATCCTATTCTCACTCACACCCCCACCCTCCCTTTCAAAAATCCTCCAACTCAGACCTACTCCTTTTAAATCTCATCCTCCGTAGCATCCTAAATAAGACCAATGACCTACATGCTACACTATCCCACTACTCTCCAGATATAGTAGTGTTAACTGAAACCTGGCTAAAGCCCGACATTAAGGATATAGAAATTCTAACACCAGGCTACAACATTATACGAATGGACAGGCTCAACAAATGTGGTGGGGGTGTTGAAGTAATGTTTAAAAATACTCTCAAAATAACCCAACTGAACCGCTCACCTCCCACTATTCCTAACTTAGACTTATTACCCATCTTGAAATCAACTCCAATAAAGGAATAGTTATAATAGCCACCTATCTCCCTCCTGGTAACAACCTCCCTAGTATCAAACAGCTACTCTCCTGGGCATCCACTAAATTCACCCAAGAAACCTTTATTCTCTGTGACTTCAACCTTGATTGGCTATCCTGTACTTCTAACAACTCATCCAACATTATTAATCTCTATTCCTTCACTCAGACCATAAAATGCCCAACACATATTGATAAACACTCCAACAAGCACTCTACTTTAGAATGGATCCTAACCAACAGACCCAAGCAAGGTCACTTAGCAGGATGCCTACCAGACACCCTCAGTGACTACTACTCAACATTTCTTTATAAAAAACGTGTTTACCCAGAAAGTAACATTATTTACAAACATATTACCACCAAAAAACGTTTCTCCCTCACTACTTTCCAACTACTGCTACAGCAATGTAACTGGGCCCCTCTCAAATATCTACCATTAGTTGATGCAGTTCAGTACTTCAACAAAACCTTCCTTACTACTCTCAATAAACTGGCCCCCACCAGAAAAATTCATGTTAGGACCAAACCTCAAAAGTACCGAATTACTAATGTGAAGCAGAGACAATGCCTGGTCAAAATATCATACAACTAGAGAAAAATCAGACCTAACCAACTATCAACAGCTAAGAAACTTAACAAAAAACAGTTAAAAAGTGATAAACAAGCATACTTCCTATCTTGTCAGCAAAAAAAAAAAAAACAAAATAACCCAACAAATTTCTGGCATTGCATCAACCAACTTTAAACCCAGGTCAAACCTTACCCCCCCCCCCAACCTCCTCTAATAACACTGTCCCCATAGATACCCAATTTAATACCCAATTTATCAGCGCAGTAACCTCCCTTCTGGACACCCAACCAGCTCAGCCACTTACCATCCCTAGCATCACTATACTCAGACACAATCCCCTCTTCTTCCCAACTATACAAACTAACTACATACAAACTCTCTTATCCAAACTCAAACCAAGCCACACAGCTGCTGACAATCTCCCTAATGAATTCCTGAAACTGGCAGCCCCTGTAATTGCATATCCCATCTCAATACTCATTAACCCCTCTATCAAGGAACAGTATGTCCCCTTGCATTTGGAAAATGTCTCATATTATTCCACTCCATAAAGGTGGCCCATCCAAAGAATAATAAACTTCCGCCCCATAGCAATGCTCTCCCCCTTCACAAAAAATCCTAGAGAAATGCATCCACAACCAACTCTTAAACTACTTCCTTCTCAATAACCTACTTTCCAACTCTCAGCATGGTTTCCGACCAAAGCACAGTACTAGTACAGCTCTCCTTGCATTTAATGACTCCATCCACCAACACTTGAACAAATGTCAACAGTTTGCTTCTATATTTCTAGACATGTCTAAAACCTTTGACACTGTCTCCCACCAGCTCCTTCTTAACAAACTATCCACCTACGGCTTTAGCTCACCCCCACTAACCTGGTTCCACAGTTATCTTTCTAACCATCAACAGGCCACGGTATGGGACTCCTCCCTCTCCCCTCTCCTTTCTACCTCTGTGGGAGTCCCTCAAGGTTCCATTCTCGGTCCACTCCTCTTTATCATATTCACCAATAACCTCTGCACAGCAACCCAGCATGCCATCATAGTTCAGTACGCTGATGACTCTACCCTTATCAGTTCTGCTCCCTCCACCCAAGATCTCCAAATTAGAATGCAATCTGCTTTTCAGGACATCAAATCCTACCTCTCACAACACCAACTCATATTAAATCCCAACAAAACCAAAGGTATAGTATTTAGGAATAATAAATCCAAAAATTCACAAATCCCCCTATCCATCACCTCTGCTAATGGCACCAAAATTACCCCCACTAACCACACAAAACTCTTAGGTATTACCATAAATGAATACCTCAAATTTGAAATACATATTGCCCAAACCATCAAAAAAGTCCACATCAAATTAGGCAGCCTGTATACAGCCAAGCCAATCCTAACACTAAATGTCAGGCTTGTCATTGCATGCACACACCTCCTAAGTACCCTTCTCTATGGTTCCATTGTTTTCACAAACCTCCGGAAATCAGAACTCAATAAACTGGAATCAGGTTACCATAAAATCTCTAAACTTGGCACCAGCCTCCCACTCACATCTCACCACTGCTCATCACTTTCAGCATTAAACCGGCTAGAGTTACCAAACCTTCTGTCTCTCAATCATTTAGCGTTAACCCACAAAATAATCTACAATCCCAATAACTGCCCTGCCCTATCCTCCTTAGTTCAACCACACTCCAACCATCGAACTCTCAGATCCTCCAACAATCTCTTACTTAAGGTGTCCAACTCCCACAACCAACACAGCAACTCCCTCTATTCCTACAACATATCCAAACTCTGGAGCACCCCCCCCCCCAGAAACCCTTAGGAATATACCCTGACAAGATAAATTCAAAATACTACTAAAACCCCACCTTAGCAACCACTGGCTATGCTCCTGCCACTCCCCTGCTTAAACCCACTCTCGTCTCCTGTTAGCTACTCTCAAAACAAGCTCTTCTGCTTCTTTTGTAACTTATTTCTACTCCCTCTACCACCTTTGCCATCCGCTCTCTCAACTTGTAATAATGCTTTACTTCAGCTTCTTGTTTATTCACTACAGAGTTGCTCCATTAGCAGGTTTTTAGTTTCCCACCATCCTGTTGTGTTTGCTCATCAAGGTAGATCTTCCCCTAGGATCTACACCAGTAAACACACAATTCTCATGTAATGTTTTTTCTTGATATATGATGTTTTTGATATTGTAAAAATCCATACTATTTTGTGATGTTTGTTTTTGATTTGTAAAATTGTATTCAAATTTGTGATAATCTGTGTATCTAAAATCTACTTGTATTGTTTTTTTTCTGTGGAGCTTTTCTCCCCGGGCCTCTACTGAAAATGGGCCTCTGGCCCAGTTGGGCATTCCAGGTCAACAAAATGTAATAAATAATAAATAAATAAATAAAATAACCGACTCAGTGGTTGTGGTATATTCAAGACTTACCCACGATTGGCTTTATTTTATCACTCGGGCTTCGCCCTCGTGATTAAACCACACCAAGCGTGGGTAAATCTTCAATATACCACACCACGTCGTCGGTTATTGCTTAAATATTACTTGATATGCAGTGTGAGAGTAATTCATTACCAGCAGTAAGTTGTGATAAATAATTAATTGTGCACATATTTAAATGCATAGCTAACTGACAAAATCTGCAAAACATCATTCTTTTCCAGCAAGATCAGATGAAATGAAAACCACTGTCTCAGGCTTTCCAGTAAAAGAAACACATACATAATGCTGGGATTGCTTCTGGTTTAATACAGTGATTACTTCATAAATCGGTTTGTGAAAATGAATAAAAGTTAATGATCTAAAACTGAAAATGGCCTAGTTTATGCTCCCTGTTCTGGTGCCTGAAACTATGATCCATAGCCCTTATTATGCAGCACTTATTTTTAATAAATCAAATCAGAATGGCTTAGGCAGTTAAAGGGATATGATTTAATGTCATGAAAGCTGCCATACTGTGAAGATTATTGGCTCATACATGCTACTGCTGTTGTAATTAGCTGGAAAGAATAAAACATAGACAGTATTAGCTAAGTAATACATAAGAACAAACTAAAGAACAGATGGGTACCAACGAATGCACCTCTACTTTCCCTTTACTAAATTAGCACACTAGATGCTGTGAGTGCCAGTAGCCCATGAGCCTAAGGGAGATCATCCTTTCTAACCAGCAGATTTTGTCAAAACGAATCTGAAGGGTGAAATGAAGTACATAAAAGATTCAAAGGTTCAACTGATGGTATGCATGCAAGTGAGAAAGTAGGGCACGCTATCTTCTTAGAGTTATTTACACTTTGGTGAACTGAATAAGAGCAGCAAACATATGCATTCATTTCAAGGCTGAATAGAAAAGCACTGGCATAGTAAGTTCTAGAATATAGTTAGAAGTCATCAGCATGGCTATGCAACTTCATATTTTCTTTTGGTCTCTTTTCCTGTTTTACAATACTGTGTTGGTAGTTTTAAACATCTAGTTTTAAATTATGGGTCATACATATGGACCCAGACATATGAACATGCAAGACAGTAAGGGTATATGTAGACACTGATGCACACTCAAGCACAAAATATGTATGATACAATCTACTACACTGCTTAATCTGTTCAGGACTGAATGGGTCATGTGGAACCATCACAAAGACAAAGTTTACCCAGGAGCCTTGTCATAAGCCATCCAGTTTCTGTCATGTTAAGGAAGGTCACTTGTTTTACTGAAGTCACTGTAATCACAACTGTAAAAGTAGCCGCGTCTTGTTCATTAATGAGGTACGAGAAAAATTGTCAAGCAGTGAGAATAGCTTTTCTTACTTCCTGAATTGTGAATATACCCTCCTTCTTCCATAAAGACAGAGTGAATCCTATCTAGTTTTCCAGAATAACTTAAAAGGTCTCTTCTTGAAGCAGCTAAATGTAACTGCTTTCATAACTATATCCCTTCCCTTCCAATAGATCCTCACTTCAACAGTATAATGCATGCCTTCATTAACTACATCACTACACACATTTTAGTAGTATCTGGTTACTATGGGGATTTTCTTTCTTCTCTCTTCAGATGTAATTACACAATATAATATTATGTAATTTTACTGCTTTACTATATTATCTTAAATTCAATATTTGCATTTACTGCATACTGTACTTTTTTTGCATACAGTTTTCATGTACATGAATTTTTGTAATTTTTTTGAGTCTGTATTCCTAAGCTGAGTCAGGAAATTTTCCATGGGGAGCAATGCATAACCCAACCAACAATTTTTTAAATTAATTACACAGTGCATCTCCACTTACTAATGATGCTGAGAAACACAGCCTTTTCAATCAGCTGCTGTGCTGCCCAAGAGCTTCTGCTCTCCTGATGAGATATCTTGCTGAAGAAACACTACCAACTTGAGTTAGTGGTAGCTCATGGCAATGCAAAGGATCCCATAGCTCTTATTCAAAAACAATAAAATGAATACATTTTTAATTAAAAATACATTTATCTTATATAACCCTGTTTTTCTCAAGTTAATCAACACTTTTCTTTTAGTCACACATCTGTTAACAAAACAAGAGTTGATAATCAGAATATCGTACAACTAATAACATTAGGGTACTTAATCATGCTTTAATATAATAAGATCTTTCTAAACTATTTCCTAAGATTTCTTTGCATCATGCTGTCTCTAAGTAACACATGTTTGTGCATTCCTTTTCTAATAGACTATTTCTCTATTACAATTGCCTTAAGAAGCTTTTTTGCTCTACATCATTGCTTTTTTTCTTACCTATATACAACATTATCAATCTTAACCTAATATCTAATAAGTTCAAACTTTAACTACAAATGCCAGCAATCTTTTACTCTCCTGTACTCGGACATGACATATTAAACGTTTTCCTCCCCTTGACGATATATAATTGACTATTCTCTTTCTACTTCCCTTTAGATTTCAGCTGTGCCTTGACAAACAATCTTATATCACCTTGCCTCAAAAACATGTATGCAGACCACCACAATGATTCAGCCATGCTCTCCTCAGGATACACTTCCAAAACTCAAAGCCTCCAGCCTAAAAACGTATTAATATCTTTGTAGCACCCTCTCATACTATTTACTCCTGCAATTAATGTTTTCCTTAAATTTTCTCCCATCATACTATAAAATTATTTCCTGCAAACTCATGCTAGTCGCTCTCTCTTACAGTCTTTTTCTTTTTTCCCTCAAACTCATATCTTAAGTACATTGCAAAAATAGTTCGTATCACTCTTTCCTTCTCTGGTATCAATGTAATCATATAAAACAACTGAATGCTATACCCTCATATTTCTTCTTTTTATGCAAGAATCTTTTTCACTCATCAGAATACTTTACATCATATGCATCCATTTCAGTTTTCTGCTGATGGATATCCTACCAAAGTATCCCTATCTGTCCTACTAAAACACTTTTAACAATACATAATTAAATAAATCTTCAGACAAGTTAATGGAGTTGAAGGGGTTATTACAAGGGTCTGGCTAACAATTTAAAAGCAAGAGTGTGGAGGTGTGGGGGGGGGGTAGTTATGCTCTGGCAGTCTCCAAGGATGAACCAACATCCCCAAAAAAAGGCTGAAACTATAGGAAAAGGGTGAATATCAAACATTGTTTTTCTTCTTTAAACTTCTTATATTGAAGTGGTTGTGTCTCCTACCCCCACCCCAAACTAATATATATAAACTATATATATATATATATATATATATATATATATATATATATATATATATATTCATTTACTTCAGTATGCAGACAACTTAACATTAATATGTGCAGCCTTAACAATAAATACGCTCCAAGACATTACCAACAAGTCTTTCTCCTCTGTAGAAACCTGGTTCAAAGAATCAAACCTCCTACTCAACCTGAAGAAAACTAAATTAATGCTTTTCACCTCAAAAAGTTGCCAAAATCAAAAGCAATTTTTACCATAAAGTCAGCAAATAATACTGTCATTGAAACTCTGATCTATGGTAAACTTCTAGGCATCATAATAGATAACATTCTCAAATATGACCAACATTTATTGCACACCATTAAATCTACCCACCAGAAACAAGGCTCCCTTTATAGGATCAGTAGATTCCTTACAGATACTGCAAGAAAAACTATAGACACCATCTTCTTATTGCCAACTCTCTTATATGCAGCTCCTAACCTAACAAACTTAAATTATACTCAAAGACAGAAACTTGCCTCCTGCCATAATAAAATAGTTATATTTTACACCAGTTTCACTCATAGGACCCACCATTGTCATACCTTAAAGCAATAAATCTGGCTTGAACTACACAACTACCTAATGTATTCACAACTAACTACAGCACACAAACTCATCCATCATCTAAACAAAATGCCCAGCACTACATAACTTATTACTGACCTATTGTCTGGCAAGGGGACCTCTGCTTTAGTAACAAATTCATATTTCTTACAAATAAGTCAAAAAATATTGCAGAAGACTTACTCTATTACCAATATGTTGCTAAACTCTGGAATAATATCCCCACACAAATAAAACTCTCCAACAAACTAAGTTGTTTTAAACCACTAATTAAACACCTAAACAAATCCTGGTTCTGCACATGCTCATCTCAAAGTTGAGACTTTGTGTTCATCACACGATATTCACCAAATACTCTCCTTAAACAGAATACACTCAATCTCTCACTGATATGACAAAACAATTTTTATATATAATTGGTGCCTGTACAATCCATTAAGTTGCACATGGGCTTTCTCTTTAGTAAACAAAGACAAATAAATAAATAATATATGCCAATCCCTAGATCACTATACTGGAAGAAAAGGAAATAGTCTGAGAAAATGTAGACTTTGTTTATATAAGTTCAGATTTTCAGCTATTTTGCTCTTTTGGAAGCTTGCAACAGTTGAACGTAGGATTAATAATAAAATCATGCTAAGGTATTTTATGAGCTGCACAAAGTTTAATCCTAATTCATCCTTCAATGAAGGGACTGGAGATCTAATGCTGTAACTAACCCCTCCTTCCTCTTTTCCTCTCTACCTGTTACCTAAAATTTATTTAATCCTGCACCTGTTCCAAAACATAGGCTATACTATATACTCTCTGGCCCTGAAGTGATGTTACATTTTATCTTGATCGAACTCCATGCTATATATCTGTGAGTAAATGTATTGGGTAAGTACAGGTTGTAACTGTATGCGACCATCATTATACTTAATTTCTTTTTATCATATTATATTATGTATGTATCTGTTAGAGCTTTTCTCCTCGGGCGTCTGCTGAAAAAGAGCACCTAACCAGTCAGACTAACCATGTCAACAAATGTCAAAATAAATAAATAAAATAAAATAATGGGTGGGAAAGGAATAGGTACCAAACAATATGACAATTTACAGGTTCAATTTGCCATGGCTGTAAACCTGAAATCCGAAATTCTGCACAACCTTAATTGTAGCTTGGGAAAAAAAGGAGACCAGACTGAGACATCCTACGGTGAAATAAATGAGGAATGTAGACAGTGATCTCAGAGTGGTGCTTCCTGTTTTGCTGAAAAGTCAACATCAGTGTTTGGCAGAGTTCAGCTCTCGGACATTTGAGATTTGTGCAATGGTGAAAGGGCCATGGGTATTATGCATACTTCTCAAGCTCTTCACATAAAATATTTTGAACAAGCTTGCCACCCACCTCCCACCCCCCACTAAAAACAAGAAAAATAATGTTTTGCCCTTTTGTTTTTTTTTTTTCAAACATTGACTTTCAGTGTGTGTGTGTGTGTGTGTGTGTGTGTGTGTGTGTGTGTGTGTGTGTGTGTGTGTGTGTGTGTGTGTGTTTATGTGTGTGTGTGTGTGTGTTTATGTATGTGTGTGTGTGTGTGTATGTGTGTGTGTGTGTGTGTGTGTGTGTGTGTGTGTGTGTGTGTGTGTGTGTGTGTGTGTGTGTGTGTGTGTGTGTGTGTGTGTGTGTGTGTGTGTGTGTGTGTGTGTGTGTGTGTGTGTGTGTGTGTGTGTGTGTGTGTATGTATGTGTGTGTGTGTGTGTGTGTGTGTGTGTGTGTGTGTGTGTGTGTGTGTGTGTGTGTGTGTGTGTGTGTGTGCTTATGTATGATGTGTTGTTCATTGCTCTTGGCAATAATATTCCGCATGACGTTAAGAGTTGTAAGGTCGTATCTGCTTTTTTTTCACTTCTAGGACTCTGCCAATAATGTTTTAAATGAACTCAAAGAATGTTTCACAAAAGATAAATGTTGCTGTCACTTACTCTAATACTCACACAGACTTCTAGAGATAGGTTTCTAAAAAGTACTCCCTTCATATTACTCTAGGACTAATTACTCACACAGACTTCTAGAGATAGGTTTCTATTACTCACACAGACTTCTAGAGATAGGTTTCTAAAAAGTATTCTCTTCATATTACTCTAGGACTAATGAATGAACCACCAGCAAAATGCGTTTCCTTCATATTTATTGCTGTAGGACTAATGAATTAATCACCAGCAAACTCCATCAGGTTTTTATGTTATAAGACAGGCATGTGATTGGAAGTGAGTCTTAAAGTTCTTAACTTAAGAAAATGTTCTCCTCTTAACATACTTGCAGTGCTAAATATATTCATATTGTGGTTCACTAGAATACATTTTGCCAGTGCACCCTTTTTAAAACAGGTCCGTACATGTAGTAAAAAATGCTTTTCTCAACTTTGCTTCTGGGTTGGTTCTGATAAATGGAAGACTAAGAAAGGAATGAATGCCAAGCAAAAAGTGTCAGAAACATATATCAAGGTTGGCATGATTTATTTTAAATTGACTGTTAGATTCTGTATTATCATAGTTGTAATAAAGGTGTAAATTTGGAGGTTCTGCTTTGCGAAATAAAGATACTTAAACTGTATGTGCAGCTGTTTGATTTAGTTCACTTGGCTGTATTAGCCAAACATCTACAAACTGATAATCCCAATTAATTACATGTAAATAAATCCTCTGCAGCTCATTTAAAAAAAAAAGCAAGATTCCAGCAATGGGACTCCCAAACTCCTGCAGTGAAAACTACAGTCTGTGCAACTCTAATCAGTTGCCCAGAAATTCTGCCGCTGACTTTATTGGGCCTTGAGTAGTCCCAAAGGACTAACACAGTCTGCAGGAAAAAAAAAATAACAACCAGTAAATACCAAGAGTCAGTATGTTCTAATATGAATTCAGGCTAGTGACTCAGACTCCCTCCTATACTTCGCTCATCTGATTTCATAAACCCTTCAATAATACATCAGCCTGTCTTTTCTTTAAATGTTTCAGTGCAGGCTCAGCAGTAATTCAAATTACACTCTGAAGGACACGTAGTACTAATTTCTGAAGCTGTGATAAACTGCCCTTGATTAGACATCGGTCAAAATTCCCTACTAAGATGTAAAACTCATATTAAATCTTGAACAACTTATTAAAAGAGGAGAAATCCACTAAACAATGGTAAAATGAACATTCTACAAATACCACTTGTTTTTACTTTTAATTGCACAAAGCCATTCTGCTAAAAAGGTTGACTCGGTGAAACTGAATTTTCCCTTTCCCCACTGCTGTGTGACTATAAAGTTGGTATATACAAATTAAGGGGGTATATGCAGGTTCCCTCCAAATGTGGGGTGCAGGCAGTCTTGTCCTCAGAAATAAAAGCTTTCTTCTCAGTCTGGTATAGGTTGGGTTCTACAAAACCATTTTGTATAGCCGGGATTCAATTTTTCCTTCCACAAATCATCATGTATCCAAAGGACTGTATGAAAAAGTTGATGAAAGGACACAATTGCAAGTTTATATGATGATATAATGGAGCATGTAGGAACTGTTGTCTATCATCCAAGATAAAAAAGATACTATTGAATGCACAAAAATAGACCATCATGTCATAAATACAATTTGTTTGAATGCATCTAGCCAAATCTTGAAACATGTAGGACAGGTTTCAGATATTTCAATTTCAAAGAATTTAAGAAGTGCACTACAAAATGGAAAATACCTTTGCTAGCACTGACTCTTGAATTCCTGAAAAGCAAACAAAGGCCCTAAGTCTACAGTGATGTAGTAACCCTTTCAGTAACAGGCAACTAATCTTAATTTTAGTAAAATGAAGAGACTCACATGAAGCAGGAAGCAGTAGACAAGGAAATATCATGCTAGGGCTTAAAAATAATTTTTCATACCACAATTTTAGGTCATGATACTAAACCGTCATTAACTCACACTCAAAGAAACAGTTCTAAATTAGTCTGGTAGGAAAGCAGTTGGTAGATTCCAAAGACTTATGTCATGGAGCAACATATCATTCTCTACTCGGGGAACTTGCGTGGATTAAATCAAATGTTTCCTTCTTTGCCTATCATTTAAATAAATAACGTCAGCTGTACAACAATCAATAAATTTTGAAGACGCTACTTCCTCATAACAATCTACCAAATTCTAAAGACTTAGTCATTCTATCTGAGTGTCTATCAGTCTACTGAAACTAAACTGTAACCAGAGTGATGTTTTGAAAGTACAGCCATTCTGCCATGTTGATTCTGCACTAATAAGTTCACATTTTTCCATCTGTGTGGTTGCAACCTTCCTCATCTGGTTTATAGAGTGAAAAAAATTGAAATGTGTTTTAAATTTTTGGATGATACACTGATATCTTATGCACATATTTCCTGAACTTTAGCCTCAATAAAAAATATATCCCACATAAAAAAAATAAATTAAAAAGTAGAATTATATTATAGTAAGACTTAAAAGCCAATTGTCTTCCTCCATTTTGTGTAAGACATACTTGATTCCCCAGCCCTGTGGTGTAAAAGAATAAAGCCCTAACTAAAGCCCAGATGACTCTTGTGTAACTACTGACACATGCCACTGGGGGGGGGGGGTCACACAGGTGGAGTATGGTCTTAAGCCACCAACAGTTATGTCCTGATGCATTGGCATGACCTACTCGATGATAGGTAATCATCTGTACACGAGGATTGACAAGTTGTCACCGGCAGTGGAGTAGAGCACCAGCTTGGGGGAGGTACATGTACCAGCACACACCTCTCTCTTACCCAATCAGCTATCATGAGCTAGCAAGCATAGGCAGCCCCAGAGGACCTGTATGCTGGCCGACTCCACACTACCTGGCTCTCACCTCAAGGGAAACACGTGGGACAAAAAGTCTTACTGTACAGAAACAAATGGGATGTATTGCTCCCACATAATCAGGAGATGCCCAGCTCTAGGGTTGTGTATAGGAATGTTGTTGTTTGGTTTATTTTTTAAGTTAATTATAATTATATTTACAAGTTGTCTTTGTTTTAGATTATTATAGTTTGGTTTGCAAAATTTCTTCTGCTAAATATTGAGATATATGTATAGTACTGACTCTCATTTTATGGGATATATGTGGGACATATTATCTTTTTTCTAGTTAGTTTTACCATGGAACTGGCATATTTAATTCTGAGGAATGTGGGAGGGCCTACCCTCTGCTAAGATATGTTTTTTTTTACATTTGAGGTTCACTCATATGTATTTTTGTTCTTCAGAAATAATGATAATTTTGGAATGAATCTAAAATGACTGAAAAAAAAACTGAAAACTATTTTTTGCAGGGGGAAAGACCCCCCTTCAAACCCACACCCCTGCTACCTGTACATACCAACTCTGAGATTGCACAACAGCAGGGTAAGGGCAAATACCTTAACCCCACTGCTTTGCAATCTCATACAAAAGGCTGCTAGGAAAAAGGTTGCTCATATGGCCACACACACACATATATATATATATATATATATATATATATATATATATATATATATATATATATATTTATTATGTCTGCTATTTATATTTATATCTATATATTTATCTATTCATTAACATTTGTTTACTGGGAAAGTTGGAAAGTCCAAATGGGTCACAAGAGCCTATTTTCAATTAAGGCCCGGATGGAAAAGCCCCATTTAACAGAGAAAAAACATTTTTCAAAGACATTACATAAAAAAGTTGAAAATTATACTTTTCAGAAATGAATCAACAATACTGTAAGACATAGAGATATAACAAAAATATGTTATAAAGGCAACAATGAGAAAAAATAAAGTAAAACACTGCATACAATTCTGGAGAGTGAATTTGAAGTAGTACTTACATAAAAAAAATAATCCAGCAGCCAAAGACCAAATGAGTAGCAAAGTTTATTAAAAAGCAGTTTTAAAAACACCCAGCCAAGTTTCACACAAAGCTTCCTTAGTAGGTAAAAAAAGGAAAATACCACTAACCAGGAGCATATAACTTCCCATTACATCACCTGATACAAAGGAACCATCGGAAAAAAAAATGGCATCACATACTGAAAGTTCCAGAAACTTCAAAAGTGTAAATATAACCACAAGAACATAAATAAATAGCTATATGCTAGAAAAGTAGACACACTGCTGAAAATTATACACTGACATACAAATAAAAGCTCAAATGAGCATCAATAAAAAGAAATGTTATCAACTTATTTCATAGTTAAGTAATGCTTGTTCCATGCTTGCATCCAGTAAGCTGCATTTTAAGTAGAATGTAAACAGATAACTCAAAATAGTAAAAAAAAAATGATCCCCAGTTTCAATTCATGAGTAGGATCAAAGGGTAGAGAAAGTACAGTTGTGTACACTTACCATAAATGTAGATGTTCGAGTGTATTCACTGTTGCAGTCATTACATTTGGGTAATCTGCTGGCAGGTTGCCCTCAGTCAGCCTGATTAACAAAGTCTTGGATCCTGCATCGGTTGCTGTCCCTTCTTCCATGACGTCAGGTCTTCAGGGGTATAAAACATGCAGCCGATGCCATTACATCAGTTTTTCTTGCCCCAGATGTCAGGTGCTCCCCAAATGGGGAGCAAAATATATATATACATATATATATATATATATATATATATATATATATATATATAAAATTTAAAACACAAAAAATATACCTCCAAACAAAAGCAAATACACCAAAAAGGCTTTTAAGCATAGTAAAAGAAAGTAGAGGTATAGTAAGAGAAAAACAGGGGGCTGGAGGGTGGGTAACCAGACTGCAACAGTGAATACACTCGAACATCTACATTTACGGTAAGTGTACACAACTGTACTATGTTCTTCATGTTTCACTGTTGCAGTCATTACATTTGGGTAGATTCCCAAAGCTATGGTTGGGAAGATGGATTTATACAGCATTAGGAGCAGCTATAAGGCCATGCAGGACAGCAGTGGCAAAGCCAGCTCTGGATTTAGAGAAGAGAGGTAAATGGTAATGTTTGGTGAACGTATGAACCGAGCTCCAGGTAGCAGCTTCTAGAATGTCTTTGGTAGGAACCCCTCTGAGAAAGGCTGCAGAAGTAGATGCAACCCTGGTGGAATGAGATCTGATCCCCTTGGGGATAGGTTTACCATGGTGCATATAGCAGAAATTAATACAATGGCTGATCCATTTGGAAACAGTCTGCTTTGAAATAGCCTTTCCCTCTGCCCCTGCAGCAAATGCCACCAATAGTTGTTCAGATTTTCTTAGAGATTTTGTCCTACTTAAGTAAAATCTAAGTTGTCTGTGTACATCCAATGAATGCATAATCCGTTCACCCTTGTTCTGTGGATTGGGAAAGAAATTTGGCAGATGAACTGTCTGATTAAGAGCCACACTGGATACCACCTTAGGCATGAAAGATGGATTGGTCCTGAGAGACACCCTGTCTGCATGAAAAATAATGAAAGGCTGCACTGCCATAAGAGCCTGTAATTCAGAAATCCTTCTAGCTGAAGTGACTGCCAAAAGGAAAGCTGTTTTCCAGGAGAGAAATGTTTAGGTCTGCAGTAGCAGCTGGCTCAAAAGTAGGGAGAGTGAGGTTTTCCAAAACAAAATTGAGGTCCCATGCAGGGGTTGTCGCTCTCCTGAGAGGTCTTAAGTTTTTGGCCCCTCTGAGATACTGCTTTAGCAGAGGATGAGAAAAGATGGGAGGTTCTGTGTTGTAATGAGCTGAAATGGCAGAGGCATGGATTTTTATGGAAGAAAAAGATAGGCCCTTGTGGAGCATCTCAGTTAAGTATTGCAGAATCTGAGGAATATTGGGCATTGCTGTGCTTATTCCTTGTGATTGGTTCCACGCACAGAATCTTTTCCATTTGTCAGCATAAGATTTTCTAGTACTAG
Organism: Protopterus annectens; assembly: GCF_019279795.1. Taxonomy (NCBI): domain Eukaryota; kingdom Metazoa; phylum Chordata; order Ceratodontiformes; family Protopteridae; genus Protopterus; species Protopterus annectens. Next base: position 553,831,301 of record NC_056733.1, read on the forward strand.
GCCTTCTAGCCTCCAAAATGACATCCATCACAGGTTTGCTGAGGGATGCCAAGGGTGAAATTAGATGATTAGCCACGCTGCAAGATTCAAAGTTTGGAGCTAAGTGTGCAGAATTTGGTAGTTCTGCTAAGACAGTAGGTAAGGCGTCCGAGGCAGGTGACATGAAGGAAGGTGTGACACATTGCGCAGGAGTGGGTACCAGTGTTGGTGAGGTCAGTCTGGAGCAATCAGAATAATTTTTAGTTTGTCCTGTCTGACTTTTAGTAGAACTTTGGAGAGCAGAGGCAGAGGGGGAAAAGCATAGACTGATAGGTTTTTCCAACTGAATGATAGAGCATCCACTTTCCAAGCTTTTTTGTGATGAATTCTTGTGCAGAATTTGTCCAACTGGTAGTTCTGGGGTGAGGCAAAAAATCTATGTCTGGACTCCCCCATTTGGATGTCAACATGTTGAAAATTTGTGGTTCCAGTTTCCATTTGTGTGGGTCCATGAGATTTCTGCTTAGTTCGTCTGCCAAAGTATTTAGCTTTCCTGGCAGGAATTGAGCTTATAGTTGTATTTGGTAGGTCAAGGCCATGTTCCACAATGTCATGGCTAGTCTCCAAAGGGGGTAGGAATGTGTACCCCCCTGCTTGTTTATGTACCACATAACTGTGGTGTTGTCTGTCTTTATCATTAATTGTCCTGGATGAAGGTAATCCTTGAAGGCTGTCAGTGCATTCTGTACAGCTAGCATCTCTTTCTGATTGATATGAAGGTGCATTTGAGTTGGGCTCCATTTGCCCTGAATGCACTTTCCTGCCAGATGAGCTCCCCAAGCATAATCTGATGCGTCTGTAGTTAGGTTTTGGGTGGCAGGGGATTGAGTGAATGGCAGTCCCTTGTTTTGATGACAGGCCTCTGCCCACCATAGGAACTCTAGTTGCAGGCAAGGTATGATAGGAATCATTGTTTCCAGGCTGTGACAATTTTGACTCCATAAACTTTTTAAGTACCACTGAAGTTTCCTCATATGCAGTCTTGCATATGGAATTAGAAGAATGCAGGAGGCCATGAACCCCAAGGCTTGCAGAATTTGTCTTGCAGACAGCAGGTTTTTTGTGGCCACCTGTTTGAAGTAAGTCACCAATTGAATTTGCTTTTCTGGCGTAAAGTAAGTCATCTGGGCAGTTGTATTCAAGCTTGCACCCAGGAATGTAATTTTCTGAGAAGGTACCAGTTGTGACTTCTTTTCGTTTATGGTGTACCCCAGACAAGTTAGAACCCTTTTTACAAACGCCAGACACTTTAGAAGAATGTCCTTGTTTTCTGCCTGAATTAAATCATCCAGGTATGGATATATTTGAATATTTCTTTGCCTGCAAAATGCAATTACTGGAGCCAGGCACTTTGTGAAGACCTTGGGCACAGTAGATAAGGCAAAGGGCAGTGCAGAGAACTGGTAATGCAAGTAGCCTGCTTTGAAGTGGAGGTATCTTCTGCAAGATTCCTGATTGGGATATGCAGGTAAGCCTATTTTAAGTCTAGAGTTACCAACCAGGCATCTTTGCCTAGCATAGGTAGTAACTGTTGAAGAGTCAGCATCTTGAATTTTGGAATGTCCAGAAATGTGTTTAGAGTGGATAAGTCCAGAATTGGACGCCATGATTTGTCTTTTCTGGGTACCAGGAAAAGTCTTGAATAGAAATCTTGTCCCTTTTCCTCTTCTGACACTGGTTGAATAGTCCCCATGCTCATGAGGGACAGAACTTGTTTCTGGGCCTCTGCCCCCTGATTTGAGGGCAGGTCTGGCCATCCATTTGGGATTGGCAACGTATGGAAATGAATCTGTATCCCTGGGATATTATATTTAAAACCCATTTGCCCTGGGTAATAAGTTGCCAGTTTTATGCATGAAGTTCCAGTTTTCCCCCCAAAGGGGCAGCTAAAAGGTAAGTGCTTGATGATTGTAGAGGGAAGTCATTGAGACTGTTTACCATAGGGAGGTGCCTTGTTGTTTCCAGATTTGGAGGTGGAGGAACCCCATTGTTTTGTTCTAAAAGTTCCTTGTGACTGAAACCTGGAGCCTTTGGAATGTCTGGATTTGACTTGAGTGGCTCTTGAAGGGACTGGAAAGGACCAGTTCTTAGTAGGCCAGTGCCTACTAAATCTTGGAGGTTGCACTTGTAAGAAATCATTCACAGTTTGCATAGATTTAGCTTTATCTTCCATCTTTTTTAACACTTCTTCAGCCTTATTACCAAAGAGACGGTCCTGTTGTAAAGGAGCATCTAACAATTTTGCTTTAACATGGTCAGGCAGAGTTTGCTCTTTGAGGCAAGCATGCCTTCTTAGCACAGATCCAGTTACAGAAGCCTTGCAAGAGGCCTCCAAGGAATCAAAACCACATTGCAAAGTATGTTTTCCAACTTGTTCAGCTGAAAGCAATAAATCCTGTAAATCTTTATTTTCCACACAGTCAGAAATGAACATAATTTTCTGTTTGAGTAGTCCCATGATATGCTGTTGATATTTAAGCATATGAAATTGACAGTTTAAAGCCCTGATTGCCAAGGTTGCAGAAGTGTAAACCTTCTTACCCCATCTATCCAGCACCCAGGAATCTTTCTCTGAAGGGGTAGGATTTTTAGCAGTAGAGGCCTTAATGTCCTTGGGACCCTGAGAAATGGTTTCAGGATCAGCAATAGGATTTTTGAAAAGGAATTTGTGGGAGTCAGGAACCCTGCAGTATCTGTCTGGCTTACAAGGAGCCAGAGGCAGAGAATCAGGGGCCATAATAGATTCTGAAAAAACATCATCAACAATGTCTAGAACAGGAGGTATAGCCAAAAGCCTATGCTGAGGAAGAAGAAGAAAATCCCTAAGTCGCTTTTTAGATTCAGAGAAATCCTGATTTTCCCAGTGGAAATGTTCCCTTAAGGTATGTAAAGTTTCCCCAAAAGAAAAATCCTCAGGGGGAGAAGCAGAAGGAATGGAATCTTCTGCATCAGAGTCCTCATAAGTAGGAATAGACAAATCCTGTTCATTAGAAGAGTCAGAAGAAATAGAATCCTGTCCAGAAGATTCATAATCATTGTCTTGCCTAGGCCTCATAGAAGGAGGGGGTTGGCTACCTCTGATCAGAGTAATTAAATATTCAGCCATTTTGATAATTTGTTTTTTAGGCATAGGGGCCTGCAGATGTGGCCCAGGCATTGTTTTTTTAGATATAGACTTAAGATTTTGGCCTTAGTTTTGAAGATGGCGTCGGTCTAATATACAAATCTGTAGGCCTGAAAACACCCTCAGAAGCCGGTGCCTGCATAGCGGCTCCGGACCCATCTAAGGTATAGACATCCTCGGGTTCCATAATTGAAGCATTTTGCGGCATACCAGACTCCGAATGGGTCTCAGTAGAGGCCTGCGAATCAGAAGTAGCGGGTATCAGGGGCTGCGAAAGCACCTCACTGAGTACCGGCGAACTGGCGACTGGCTTAGGAGAAGCGTCGTCGTCAGTTTTGGACCTCGATGGTCTGTCTCTGTCTTTTTCTTTGCGTTTTTTAGGTATTCTGGTAGTCGGATTGCTAACCAGCGACATTTCTGGATAATTAAATCTTGAGCCAAAATATTTAGAAGCAAAAATATACCGACGTTTTAATCATGCGTTGATCAAAGTTAGCACAAAACCGACAGCAAGGTACATTGTGGTCAGGGCCTAGGCAAGGAATACAGTACAAATGAAAATCCTTATGAGGTATTTGCTTCCCACAAGTAATGCAATTATTAACTTTTACTGACATTGGTAAGGAGCAAGAAAAAGTTTCCCCAATGGGGTACTTAGCTTTTAGTTGAAGACTTCGGTTCTGAAACTCGAAAATGAAAATTTCAGGAGTCGGCCAACCGGCACTTGCAAACTACTTCTGCTTCGGGCACCACGCGGCAAGAAAGACTGATGTAATGGCGTCGATTGAATGTTTTATACCCCTGACGATCTGACATCATGGAAGAAGGGACAGCAACCGACGCAGGACCCAAGACTTTGTTAATCAGGCCGACCTGCCAGCAGATTACCCCAAATGTAATGACTGTCATATAAGCACCACTGCACCACCTTTGTCGCAATTAGTAATAATAATAACAGAGCTTCATTGTCATATAAGCACCACTGCACCACCTTTGTTGCAATAAGTAATAATAATAACGGAGCTTCTTTGTCATATAGCCACCACTGCACCACCTTTGTTGCAATTAGTAACAATAATAACGGAGCTTCATTGTCATATAACCACCACTGCACCACCTTTGTTGCAATTAGTAACAATAATAACGGAGCTTCATTGTCATATAACCACCACTGCACCACCTTTGTCGCAATTAGTAATAATAATAACAGAGCTTCATTGTCATATAACCACCACTGCACCACCTTTGTCGCAATTAGTAATAATAATAACAGAGCTTCATTGTCATATAAGCACCACTGCACCACCTTTGTCGCAATTAGTAATAATAATAACGGAGCTTCTTTGTCATATAGCCACCACTGCACCACCTTTGTCGCAATTAGTAACTATAATAACAGAGCTTCATTGTCATATAACCACCACTGCACCACCTTTGTCGCAATTAGTAACTATAATAACAGAGCTTCATTGTCATATAACCACCACTGCACCACCTTTGTCACAATTAGTAATAATAATAACGGAGCTTCTTTGTCATATAACCACCACTGCACCACCTTTGTCGCAATTAGTAATAATAATAACAGAGCTTCATTGTCATATAAGCACCACTGCACCACCTTTGTCACAATTAGTAATAATAATAACGGAGTTTCATTGTCATATAACCACCACTGCACCACCTTTGTCGCAATTAGTAATAATAATAACAGAGCTTCTTTGTCATATAGCCACCACTGCACCACCTTTGCCGCAATTAGTAACAATAATAACGGAGCTTCATTGTCATATAACCACCACTGCACCACCTTTGTCGCAATTAGTAATAATAATAACAGAGCTTCATTGTCATATAACCACCACTGCACCACCTTTGCCGCAATTAGTAATAATAATAACGGAGCTTCTTTGTCATATAACCACCACTGCACCACCTTTGTCACAATTAGTAATAATAATAACGGAGTTTCATTGTCATATAACCACCACTGCACCACCTTTGTCGCAATTAGTAATAATAATAACGGAGTTTCATTGTCATATAACCACCACTGCACCACCTTTGTCGCAATTAGTAATAATAATGGAATCATTATTTTACAACATAATTAATGACTCAGGTTCATTACCCTTAAGATTCTCCCCTATCTTCTTAAAACAGCTGGAACATAAGATGGAGACAACTCAGTTTTAACAAGTTTAATGGGCACAATATCAGAAGATGTTAAGTCCCTTTCCTTACTATGAAAATGTCAAGGGAAGGACAAAAACAGCTTCAAGCATCTGCTAACTGATATCCAGCAGTAAAATGTGTCAGCATAAAATTTAAACCTTTATTTAACAAAGAGATATGAGATCGCAGAGAGAGAGAAACATTAGAAATATTCACTTCTAAATTTTGTTCAGTTTGACATTTACAAGACGCTAATGGTTCAAGTTCATGAAACCTGCATCTATCTCTTGTGGGGTCAGGCTTTCTATTTTGTTTCCTCTCCACCTCCTTCATGGTCAAGAATGTCCCTTTTGTTGAAAAAATGTATAGCTGCAACATTAGATGGTGGAGTTTTTTATGGCTCACATGAATGAAGTATCTGTTTCTTGATAAGAAGTAGAACCCTCCTCTGAAGTCAAGGTCTCATAAGTCTTCAAAATACATTTGGGAATATGAATATATTTATGTTTAGCTCTGGAAAGCTGTTTAATAAATATTACCTTCTGACCCAGTTTACCCAGGTCAAACCTAATAGTCTAATTAGTTGCAGCAGATATACATCATGAATAAATCCTGCTTTTATTATAGTAATTACTATCCTTTATATAAATTTACATATATTGATTTTGCATTCTTTGCACTAATTATCCAACACATGAGAGCCAGTATACATTTGAAAAAAAGTTTTGAAGTTGGAGGTAAAGGAAAAATTGCCTGCCCTAACATGTTGCTTAGTTATTTGTTTTCCATAAGTGACAATCCATCTCTCATAACACCTCAAAAAAGCTTTGATAAACATACTGGAATCAGTATTGAGAAGTTTGTCCCATATAGTGATAAAATAGACTCACTTTCACTTAACCCTAATTTCAATAAATATTCAGAAACTTATAAGAACCATAAACCCATTCATCCCTCTATCCCTTCCCCCACAACCAATTGTTCCCATTTTTTTACATGGAGTCATGGTGTCACTTCAACAATGGCAATCATCTAGAGACATATCAGCTTGAAATTAGCTTTTAAATACTTCATATTCCAAAGTGCAGAGTGTAATTTATGTGTAGCAGCACTAAGCAGGGTAAAAGCAGAAGTATCAGTAACTTGAGCATGTGTGTCATTTGAACCAGTCCCTGCAACAGCGTTATTATGCACCTCATCAGCTAACAAAGCTAGATGCTGTAGCAAAGCCATGCTGAAATGGAGTGAATATTCCAATACAAATCTGAAAATATCAGAGTCTAAAATATACAAGGTGATGTTAGTAGGAAGTGATTTTGTATCTTGCTGGTTAGTGGCACTTGTTATTTTACCCACTGAGGAGGCTTTAGCAGGACCAGTTTAGGTGTGCTTGGAGCCACTTTTGAATAACCTTTGACGCTGCATTTTTGGTAATTGGCTGAGGTATTATTTTCTTTTGCTGTACTTTTCTGGATCCCTGTGGCCAGTGCTGAGTGCTTCCATGGTGGATTGCTGATTGGTGTGGTTCTGTTGGACCCACTGGGATTTGGGCACTGATATTTTCAGATTGTTTGTTTGAAGCATTTAACATCTACATCAAGTACACTCAAAATAGCATATGTAAGAGTGGCATGCATGCAGCATACTGCATGCCAGTAACAGTGTAAATCCCTCACAGCTTAACAGCAAGAAAAATGTTTGTTAAAATGTCATTAAGATCTGCATTCTTTGGCGACTACATGGTGACCCTGCAATACTAGAAGGGCTTTATTCTACGATGGGCACCTGAACACCATTACTCAGCACCTGGATTATTAAAAAAAAAAAAAAAAACAGCTGAATAATCCTGCAAGAAGTACCAAGAAGTAATTATCTTCTTTAATTAAGTCAAGCTACACTAACTGCATGCTAAATTTTAGGAGGGAACAGTTTTACTATTCTGCCTTTCAGAAGTAACTCTTCCTACTAGCTGCAGTCCCAAACAGTATGGCTTTGACCATGACAAGCATGTGAGAACAAAATAGTGTGGTACAGCATTTCCTTACTGGAGTCATGCTACTTAAGTAGAATAACACTTTTCTTGAAATCTATTTGAGTAAATGTGACCCTTCTAAAGGACCTATAAGGCAAACATTTTTGCAGTGAAGCAACCTTCTGTGTTCCACATTCATTCACCTAAATTTAACAACACCAGGGAAATACCAAAGTTGGGGAAGGACCAAGCTTTATGAAAATAGGTTTCAAATAACTGTCAGCTGTATGGCTGTCCACTAGTAGCATAATAAAATTAGATGGAACGTTGCCATCTGGTATAGCTCCTTACAAACACCTCAACTACTGAGGCACTGAACAGGATCCATTTGTACTCCACAAAACTGATTTTCCAAGATATATGGGAGACGCTTTCCTAGAGAGGGAAATTAACTCATACCTCATAAAAGGTCAGCCAGGCATACCCAGCATGCTCTGTTTAAAAGTTTGGGATTCCTGGATTTGTCCAGCCATTACACAGACATGTGACCCAACTTACCACCAAATGGTGATAATGGTGATCAGGTGGTCAGCTGATCAGCTGACAACACAGCACCTCTCCTGATAAATGTACGTAGAACATGTGGTCTGATTAACTGAGTACCAAGTCATCATCAGTCTTTGACTCATGGTGTTCTAATGCTTTGTACACCTACGAGCATCCTTGTGTTTAAACATTGTGTCGGTTATAACAAACCATGACTAACATAGAATTCTAAAAATAATTTACCATTTGTGTTCAGACTGGAAAAGCCTTTCTTCCCAGTATTGCCACTTCTAGATATCTTCATCATTATCTGTATGAGTGCTGACATCTTCCACTAGGGATACAGAATGGTTAGGTGGAACCCTATTATGCACCATATCCACAGTCTCTTTGAAGCTGTTAGATACATATGTATCAACAGAAAATAATTGTCCTTTCTGCAACACACAAGTACTTTGAGGTAAAAGCCAACTTTTATTTAAAAATAAATGTTAATTGCATAAAGAATGTGGTTCATCGTCCCTTACCCCCAAGTCTCAGGTGTCCTAACCCAATTTGTCAACCAGCTTTCTTTGATGATGATGAAAAACATTGGAACTCACCAGTATTTTTGCATAACTGTCAGAACTTTACAGCAGTAGCATAGTTTAACAGCTGTCCCTGTGATATTCTGACAGTTACTGCAGATTTTTTATAATACAGGTTGGTGCTACCCTTAGCCTCTTATTCTCCATCTCAAAAAGTGGCAGTCTCTCTTCAGATGTTACTGATGGAATGATCAATCCATCTTCTTGCTATCAGTTCTGTTCATGCATCGTAAATGGGATCGGTACTGATCCCCGAAGGAACTTTTCACCGAAGCACAAACAGCCGGGCATACTTCTGCGAAAGTGCTTTTTACCAAAAAAGCACTTTCGCGGACGTATGCCTGCAGCTAGAGGGAGTCGTGGGGGAATGACTGTTTCGGAGATCATACTATGGTGCGGATAAGGGAATATTCCCTTTTCCTCACTGTAGTACAATCTCGGAGTGAGAATATTAAAGTAGGGGGGTGTGGGGGGTGCTGGGGGGCTTGCCCCTTGCATAAAAGTAGATTTATTGTTTTTTTTTTAACGCACTTTAACAAAAGCGCTTTTTCAGTGAAAGCGCTTTCATTAAAGTGTGTTCGGTGATTGTGGATCCATCATAACTACGTATCTGTGCTCTCGGTCTGTCTATGCATTTATTTTTCTAACTGTCTACCTTTCTATCTAAGTAAAGATAAAGCTGGCCTGTGCTGGAAAAAGGTTTCTGTCTGACTTTATGTCTGTATGTCTATCAGGCTATAAATTTCTCTGTCCCTCTCTCTCTCTCTGTCTCTCTCTGTATTTAACTGTTCTACTAAAAATAATCCAAAGTCACATAATATGGTTGCCAAGCAACTGACAAGTCTGCTAATGAACCTATATAACATAATTCACTGTTCTGGACTCACACATTTGAATGGCCCGGCGTTCTCACTAGTGTCCTTTTCTTAAACAGATAATCTAATTATTTCACAGGAAATTCTTAAGAAATACTATTTTATTTATTTTATTTATTTACAGTTGGTTAACTAGGATAGTTCATTGGGCCAATAAGAACCCATTTTCAATGGAGTCCTGGGGAGAAAAGCTCCAAAACAAAGGTTACAAAAAGATTACAGCAGTTTACAACTTCAATCATTTGTAGGTTCAAGACAAAACAAAGATTACGCAGTTACAATACAATTTTTAGGTTACAGTTTGTAGAAAACAAAGATTAAAGCAGGTGCAATAAAATTTTAGGTTACATTTTGTAGAAAAACAAAACAAAACATTGCTTTAGTAAGTATACAGTTTCTTGAAATGGAATAGTAGGATTTGAGAATTATAAGAGGTTATTTACAGATGGCTTAGTATTTGGTGTCTGGAAATATATGATATAGTTGCCTGTAGGAAGTGGAGAATAGGCTATGAGGGGTGGGAGCAGGAGCATTCCCACGTGGATGTGAGATGTGAGTGAAGTGATTTTTTAAAGGAAGGGAGGTTGGTGATAGTACGGATGGAGGTAGGGAGGGAATTCCAGAGGCGTGCCAGGGCAAAGGACAGGGGATTTTGTCCTGGGGAATGAAGGGGTTTGTACAGTTCATAGATTCATGGATTCATTGATTAGTACTAGGCTAATTGCCCTTGCGAGCCATTTTAAGCCTAGCCATTTATCCCCTGTGAGACTCAAACCCTGTACCTTGTGTTTGTAAGGCAAACACCTTAACCATTAGGCCACCCTACCAACAGGCTATTAGGTTTTGTTTGCTAGATCTTGGGAGTCTTTGTGGCTGGTACATTTTAAAGGTAGAGCAAAGGGAGGGACAGAGGGAAGGATGAAAAAGGAGTTTGTGTGCATAAGTAAGCTGAGTATAGGAGAGATAGTTGGGAAGCTCTAGCCAGTTTAGTTTGTGGAGAGATGCACAGTGATGAGTTGATGATTTGTGGCTAGTGTATGTCTCTTGCACAATTCATTTCCTACTACAGCTAGCTACTTTTTTACCAAGACAAAAAGGGCATTTTTTTTTCTCTAGAAAATAGCTGTGCAAAAATCCTGATGGCATTTCCCACTCCAGATGATTGGATTACTGACACTGCAGTGCAACATGGGGGGGGAGACAACTGCAGTCCTGAGCATGTGCCCTTTGGAGGAGATGCTAAACCAAGGTCCCATCTACTTGAGTTGCTGGTAATTCAGATGAATATAAAAGTTCCCAAGGCACCTATCAGAAAAAGTATGAGAAGTTTCCTGATGCATTGGCCAAATCTCCTCCACTGGTATAAATACCACCCTTGGTATCCCTTGAAAAGAGCCCCCTAGAATAATGAGATTAACCCCTCATCAAAGGATATATAGAAACAAAAATGGTACCACAGTTGCCTTAAGAGAGTCTCTTCCTTGAGTCAATGACGCTAATGAAACTAAGAACTGCTGAAAGCCTTTCAAGACTTTCTAAACTTGATAAAAGTACTAGGGAAAAGGCAAGTCCTTAAGTTTGGATGACTCAGCACTTTTTGCCTTGCTGAGGTTCTGCTATAATTCACCAATTTATAAATCTGTAAGGAACCACTTCACCAAACAAACTGATCTCAAAAATCAACCTGTAGAAAAAATAAATGTAAGCATTTTTTGCTGGGTAAGCCTCTCTCTACCCAATGCAAGGTAAAGTCTCCACACACAGAACTTTCAATCCTGCTAAAGTGAAAAAGGGCGAAATCTCCTAAAGAATGGAATCTCTGCCAGTGCATACTTAGAAGCAGCACCAACAGTGAATTGCTATGGACAATGGTGATCAATGGAGTTTGACTTCATTACATGTGCCTTCATACCACAGACACGAGACTCAAAAGAGTAGAAGGCTTTGACTCATGGAAAATTGCCTCTCTCTTTTTTTCAGAAAGGATATCATCATCATCATCACTAGCCCCCTTTTTCCTATTTTTCTACACGGGGTCATGGTATCGTGTTAACTGTCGCCATCTCTCTCGATTCAGTGCCACACTCCTGCCTTCTTCAACACTCATGCCTGACTGTCGCAGATCTTCTTTCACACAATCCATCTACCTCTTTACTGGACGTCCTCACTTCCTCTTACCTTCTTCCTGTCTGTCCCAAATCCTCCTCACCAGATTGTCTTCTGCTTTTCTACACATGTGCCCAAACCACCGTAATCTGTTCTCTTTGATCTTTTCTGCAATTGGAGCTACTTTGGCTTCTGCTCTTATGTTCTCATTTCTACGTCTGTCCCACAGTGTGCATCCTATCACATTTCTCAGGCACTTCATTTCCACCACCTCTAGCTTCTTCAACTGTTCTGCCTTTACTGCCCAGGTTTCTGGTCGCACCACTGTCTTGTACACCTTACTTTGCAGCTTCTTTGGCATTCTTCTGTCATAGACTACACCTAATACTCTGTGACATTTGGCTGCAGCCCCTCTGATTCTAGCTTTGACCTCTTCATTCAGACTACCCTTCTCCTCAACTACTCCTCCCAGATACTTGAAGCTGTTTACCTGTTCCACTATCTTTCCTTCTATCTCTATTCTCAGCTTAATCTGATTTCCTCAAATTTGGTGCCATTTACCACCGTCTTATCTGTGCTTAGTTTCATCCCATGTGCCTTCAGATTTGCATTCCATTCTCCTATCCTTTGCTGAAGTTCTAGCTAAGAGTCTGCCTGTACTGCCACATCGTCTGCATACAGCAGCTTTGTTGATCCGTCCCTTCCAACCTGTTTGCTAATGTGCTCCATCACCAGTATGAACAGCAGTGGGCTCAAAGCTGAACCTTGATGTACACCAAAAGCCACTGGGAACCCCTCTGTGAGGCAGAACACTGTTCGTACTTGAGTCATTGGGTCTTTGTACATAGCCTGCACTAATTCTACCAATGTTTCTGGGACTTCAAACCACAGCAGTACCGCCCAGATCAGCTTTTTTGGGACCCTGTCATATGCTTTTTCTAAGTCTAGGAATGCCCAGTTGGACTCTCTCCTCATCTCTAGTGTCTTCTCAAGTATCTGTCTCAATGCAAACATCAGGTCAGTTGTGCTTTATCCTGATCTGAATCCAAACTGCTCATCTCCCACCCTACATTCTACTACTCTGCATATCCGTTTATCAATCATCCCCTCCAGAACTTTCATGCAGTGTGATAGGAGTTTCATGCCTCTGTACCGCCCACAGTTGTGGATGTCCCCTTTGTTCTTGTACACTGGCATGAGTATGCTTATTCTCCAGTCATATGGGATACACCTTTCTCTCCACACTGCTATTAGTACCTTCAGGAGCCATTTCTCCCCTATCTCACCCAGAATCTTTATCATATCTGCTGTGACCTCATCTGAGCCTGCTGCTTTTCCTGACTTCATCTTCCTTAGTGCTGTTCTTACTTCGTATAGGGTGGGCTCCTCTTCTTCTCTCATCATAGCCTGTTTCTGGGGCAGTACAGCTTCTGTGGGGTTTTCTTCATTCAGAAGCTCCTGTAAATACTCCTTCCATCTGCCTTTGATGTCCTGTGAGCTGGTGAGCAGTTTGTTGCTGGCATTCCTTATGAAGGGTGTCTGACTATCTTCTTTATCTTTCTATCTTTGCCTTGCAACCTGATATAGTTTCTTTGTGCCCCTTAATCACTTTCCAGAAGTTGGTACAGTGCCTCCGATGCCCTATTCTTTGCTATTGCAACTTCTTTCTTACCTTCTTTGTTAGCCAACCAGTAGTCCTTCCTAGCCCGTTCAGTCTTTTCTAACTCCCACTACTTCCTGGACTCCTTCTTTCTTTTGATGACTTCCTGGACTTCTGCATTCCACCACCAGCTTTCATTATGTACCGTATTTCCATACCTGGCTCGGCCACATATCTTTTCTGTAGTCCTAACACATTCTGTTTTTAGGTGCTGCTATTCTTCTTCTACTCCACCTATTTCCTCCTCGGAGTAATTTCTTGAACTGTTGTACTTTCTCTCCAGTCAACTTCCAGGTCTTCAGCCTGCTCTCTGTTGACCTTACAGCCTTCTCTGACCAATGCCTGCAGCTGATTGTAACAACTAGTGGTTTATGCTGTGGACCGACTGTTTCATTTAGGATAACTTTGCAATCATAGATTCTGTGCCTTTTCCTTACAATCGGACTACAATGAAAAACTACATTTCAAACCTGGAAATCCTGCTAAGGCTACTCTCGAAAATGTTATGCTAGCTAGCCAAGCTAGATTGTTAGAAGCAAATCTATTCTCACAAGTAAGATGTCATTATAAACATTATTTCTAACAGCCTGTGCACAAACGATTTTCCTCATAGTCTTCAAGATGGCTGGCTGTTTGAAGAACAGATTGTAAACTGCATTTATATGTCATTTATATGTCAAAGTAGCTGGGGAGAAAGGCAGGTAGTCATGTTTTGAAAATCCAAGACCAGTGTTTGATATTGTATGTCATATCTGAAGGGAAAGTAACATCAAAACACTAAAATAAATGTTAAAAATGGCATTTCTAAAGAAATCCCCTCTGGAGCTACAAAAAATATGAACCATTCTGTGGTCAATTGATGTCTTTCAAAACAAATATATAAGTCTTTATTCACTTTTGTAGCTACACCTAGATTATAGAACATAAACATTTTATTTAATAAATGTACAATAATCTGCATAACAATAAAAATGTCATAATAGAATAACAAGCAGGTTAAACATGCCTTAAAGCAAAATAGAGTGCTATGCTTCCAGTGTAAGCAGTAACTGTTTCTAATGTCAGGTATTGCTCTGATGAAAAACATGGAAATGCATGCAAATTACAGATCTGCTACCTCCTTTTACAGCAAAAACATCTTTTAAAGCAGATTAGATGCAGAATTCTGGATACATTTACATTGAACAGGTCGTACAAAAGTAAACGCTTCTTCCATTATTTCTGTGGGTGGGTGGGTGTAAAACCAGCCATTTTACTAAGTGGCAGTTTGCCCAGGTTTGAGACCCACAGAAATCAGATTCTTCATTTGCCTGAGACAGTGTAGAAACTTAGGTAAGTTTTATTGTTTTCTTACACTCTTGGGGTTTATTCTGATTGAGTCATCTCCAATGACATGAAGCGTTCACGCTTACATTAAACAAAAAAGGCATGCTTATTCAGAAAAGATGCAGCAGCCAGAGAGAAAAGGATAACACTGCTCCTTAATGGAAGGCATGTTACATATTTAAAAATATTCGTCAAGCATCTAAAACATTAATGTTTATCCTTTAAATTTTCTGCAGTGTTTTATGCTGAAAATTTATTTACAAAACTGTCACTACAAAAATAGAAGCAACCAGCAATTTGCTAATGCTTTTAAAAAAGTATGGTTTTAAGAAGTATTCAGCATCAACATTCCACTAAGAGTGAAGAGAAACTGTGTTTTCCTCTGAAAATATTCCATATGTTTCTATTTACGTATTCACTGATGTCTGATGGAGAAAAAGGATCCCCTTATCAAAGCAGCCTGCCAACACATTCCACACACAGCTATGAGCCATCCTGTGAGGCCACTGTCATTAGGTTATTTTTAGACTATTCATTTTCTACTGTCTTATAAGATATCCCATCGTTCAGCTTTGAATTTGGCTTGACATATGCTTAGCTCAAAT
Source organism: Protopterus annectens (assembly GCF_019279795.1). Lineage (NCBI taxonomy): Eukaryota > Metazoa > Chordata > Ceratodontiformes > Protopteridae > Protopterus > Protopterus annectens. The sequence goes on from NC_056733.1 coordinate 553,846,316, forward strand.
GAATTAAAGGGATACTACTTTAAAAATGGTATAATTTTCAGGTTTTAATCTGTATTTTCTGATGTTTTCCCTTCAGGCTAATGTTTACAGATATGAATATACCAAGGTGAGTTTTGAAAAGGGTACCGCTGTCACTAGAATGAAGGGTCATTTGAGAGGGACTTCACACTATCATGTCACCATCAGTCAGCCTTATAGTGATACACTGGGCTCCTAGCTGGCACAATCTTCTGTTTAAAAAAAGCAACTAGTTCAATTATACGTCCGTTTCCTGATTTTCTAAATCAATTTATAATAGCTCTTATAACTCCTCTCCTTCTTGACAAAATACACTCACACACATACACACACACACACACACACACACACACACACACACACACACACACACACACACACAATGCAGTCTTTCAACATCCTCTATGTATACTTTAAGCTTAGTGAGTAAAAATAATGATTAATTAATGCATTGCGGTCAGCAGATAACAAGTCTGATTTCCACAAACTCTTTTTCCCTACCTGTGACACTATACAAGTCAATATACCAAAGCAAAGCTCCTAACCATTCTAAAATAGGCAGATCTGTCTAACACATCATCCCCAGTTAAGAAGTGAGAAATAAACTTGAACTCAATGTGCAAAACATACACAAATTAGCTGTAGTGCAGACGTACAAAAAGGAGACCTCAGAATACCATGCAGTTTTTACCAACTATATGCATCACCCTTTATTACATCTTGAAATCCCTTAAGCTAATCCTTTCTGGCTCCACTAACACAAAAGATTAGTAACAATTTAGGAAAACGTTTTCAGTTTTGCTTACCAATGTAATCATTACATCTGCTATATCTCTGAACATTGTTATTAAATGATTCATTACTTCAATATATTGTCATTTTGACCCCTGACCAAACAATGATGTAGAAGTACAAGAACACCTTCACTTGGTAAGTCAGCTATCCATGAGTGATATCATTAAATCTAAACATAACAAATAAATAAATAATCTCTCTCTCTTTATCTCTCTTTCTCACACACACACACACACACACGCACACACACGCACACACACACACACACGCACACACACGCACACACACACACACACACACACACACACACACACACACACACACACACAAACAAGTAAAGCAAAATGTTATAGTGTATGACAAGATCTGAGATGTAAACATTTGGCTTAAACTTTAAGGAAATAATCCTTTTTAAATTATTTTGCTAATTCCAACTGAATATTTTTTATCTTTTCTTATAAATAAACAACATTTTTAAAGCAATCGATAAAAGTTAATATTCATTCTGTTTATAGAAATGTACCTGGGGAACTAAGAATTGTCTGTGTTACATATAAATGTTGAATGCACCCAAAAAAATACTACCAGGGCTTTAGGCTGTCTTTCCCCTATTAGTCAATTCAGCCAGTCAGGACAGGTATAAAAGTGTGTAGAATATGGTGCTATCAAACCTTTTAATTTACAAAGTCATTAAAGGGGCTCTCAAAGGCTAAAACACTTGTCAGTTTTGTAAAATATTCAAGTACAAACTAGTCAGACTGTTACACAAACTATACAAACGTTTCCATTTATACCCAAAGAAGATATAACACCAACCACAAACATTAACATTTTCCACAAATAATGAAACTGACAGCAATTTAGGATCTATTTGGCAGTAATGGCTCTGCTATAACTAACCCTAACTTACTATGAAACTTATTGGGAATATTATTTTTGATTTACTTTAATCTTAATATCTTAAAACTTGAGGATCTGGCAGATATGGATTTTTAGAATAGAAAACTGTCATTTACATACTTAGTAATAATAAATATGCGAAGAATAAATTCAAATGGTTTTCCTTTTAAACTAGTAGTCACTGATATATCCATGCTGTCTCAGCAGTTTGTCGTTATAAAATAATTTTTGCCTAGTATTTTGTAACTTTCTCTCTGATTTCAAAACTACAAAACTAGTTTAGAATTTAAAAAATTGCTTCTAAATCTTCCTTTATAATATTTACCCTTAAATGTTTTAGACTGGCACCAAATTTAGCATTTGAATATATTTCTTAAATGGCAAATGCAAACATGCAGGTTTACAAACATATATCACCCCTGCAAGTGTGTACTACACCAGATGAAAATGTAAACTGTAATATCTGCTGTGAATACCATGATTTATTACATGCTGAGGTACTCTAGAAAAATCAAACCAGTCTAGAAAGGGTTTAGTTTGAGCTTTTAAAAATAAAATGGTTTTAAACATAATTAGACTGTCTCAGTGCTATAGCAGGAACTTCAGAGCAATTTTACATTTTGTATCTTCTACAATCAAAGAATATATTGCATCTAATGGGATGGAAAGACAACCGATACAGACTAAGAATAGCTGAATTACCAAAATATTTTAGATTTCTCAGTTTAAACATTTTAATAATATGTCAGAATACTGAAATAATATTATGCTAGGTATCAAATTCAGTATCATTATCAAGTCACTTTTCTTTTGCAAAGAACAGAAATATCACAATTTAGTTAAATAAGTGATTCTTAGAAATTCAGATTTTGTTTGTGACTGATTATCAATGAGAAGGTATTGCATTTATTTTATGTTTTAAAGTGAGTATTACCAAACATATAGGTTTTCTACTGCCATAATAGTGACTGAATGTTCTAAAAAAAAAATTGTCACTTTGCAAAATAAAAACAGACAAAACATTTGCGAAAAGAGTCATGTTATGAAACAGATGGCTTTAACCTATAACGTGCAGACAAAATGCCTCTGCCATTAGCAGTCACTAGTACCTAGTATCCGTCATACAACACATTAGTAAATACATGTCATATATGCATCAGATGCTTCTTACAGGCTATATCAAATCTGTGAAGATGTGGATGTGCATTCATAAAAGTTCAGAATATGTTTAAGGAAGATGTAACAATATGTTACTTATCACACCATAGTTTGGTTGATGCATGCATTAAATGTGACATAGTGCCTTTCTCTTTGAAGACTCATTCATCCATGTTTAGCTAAATGCATGTATAGCACTGTCAAAACATATGCTAACAGAGCTGACCATATTTAAATTCGCATAAGCAAAACATCAAAAAAGTGAATGCTGATCACTGAACACAAATACTTGGTCCTGAAACATGGGCACAAATGGAGATGTTCTTCTCAGCTACAGCAGAATTACATTTTACAACATTCTTTTTGTGCTTAAAACATGACATGTCTCTTGAAGAATAGCTTAGGTTATAAAGTTCTTGTCTAATGTTTTCTTTATACTCCTATACTTAACTGTTCAGAGGTCACTACAACCAGTGAAGGCATGACATGTTGACACTCAAAATGCAGGACAGGAAATGTTTTTCAACACTTCAGTGGCCTGACAAATTTGCTTCCAGTCATTTTTGTATGTATCCTGTTGAGACAACAGACATGACTGCCATTAGACAATCTTGGTGATGACAAATCAGTCTCCGAAATAAAATTGAAAACAGAGATCCTTTCCAACCAAGGTACCTTTAGAAATTTCTTTAAGACAAACTATCTGCTCTTAAGTGATACATTGGGAAGCTTCAAATCCCCAGAAAATTCAGTTAACACCACTGAATATCAAAAAGGCACAGCACCCCACTACACCAGCAGGTAAACAGCTGCATAGATGTAGCTCTACCCCACAGGAATAAGTGCAGGGAAAACCCCAAAATCAAACCCACATGATGGAACCATAACATCAATAAGCTTTACAATAAAAGAAAAAGAAATTTGACCAAAACTAAGAAGAGTAATTCCCAGAATGTTAGAACCCTCATCACTGAAATAAACAAATCAGGAGCGGAATAAAATCCATGGAAGCGGAGTACGAGGCTAAAATAGCTACTCACACCAAAGACAATCACAAGGCATTTTAGTTATGTTAGCAATCTCAAAAGTAGAGTGTAGCCATGCACTAAGCAGACTGTGAATAATGTTACTTTCATTGAGGCTGAAGATATAGTGAACCAACTAGCCTATAAAGCTACCTCCAACTTTATCACTCTTTCCTCTCTGTCTGTCCCTCAGGACATACCTGAAGCAGGCTCACCTCTCTAGCTATCACACATGACCAAGCCCTAAAAGTGCAATCAAAAGCTAAAACTACTGCATTTATGGGTCCTGACAACATCTCTGAATGCAGGTTAAATAACATCAAGCATGATTTAGCAACACCTCCAACAACACTGTTCAATCTCAGCCTCCATACAGGTATTGTACCAAGTGAATGGAGAAAAGCTACAGTCATTCCCCTGCGTAAGGTGGACCTTCCACAGACCCAGGCAATTACACACCCATATGTCTGACCAGCCTCATATGCAAAGCCATGGAAAGACTTATTATGCAATTAATCAGTCAGGACATAGGGAATCTCCAAACACTGGATCCATCTCGATTTGGATTCATTAAGGGCAGGATTTTTTTTTAAAAGATCACTAAAGCAATGGATGAAGGCAAAATGGTACACACTGCTTACCTCAAAGTGGCCATAGCTGCTGACACAATTACCCACTCAGGCATAGTAGAAAAGCTATATAAACTGGGAATAAATCCCTGTGTCACCCGTTGGATTGCCAACTGGCTATAAGATAAGATGCAGATAATCAAATAGGGCAAGTTAGTTCCAGAAAGAGACCAGTCAAAAGCAGTCTCCCTAGGGTTATGTGCTGGGACCCCTTTCCTATTTGCCATCTCCTTTTCTAAATTAAAAGCCAATCCCTAAGGGCTCTGGCTGACTATGCTTGCAGATGACTACATGCTAGGAGCAGTCACTTAACCCCAAAATGACCTAATCATCCTGCAGGAATGTTTGTCTCAAATAAATAACTGGTGCCAAAATCATGGACTGAAACTAAATGCCTAAAAATGCATCTGTCACAAGGAACTACTACACTGACAATATGCCCCTTAGAGTTGACCCAGATGTTTGGGATTGGGGAATCTATGTGGACATTGACCTAACTTCTGACCAACATATGTCCATTGTTGTTAGAAATTTTTTCTATATTACATAGCTTACAAAAAAAGGAACTGTGTCTAGATCTAAGGATGTCATTGTCCCCTTTAATCAGCCCTCAATATGCCAGTCATTATATATATATAATGCCCCCTTTGGCATGTATCTGTCCAAACACATGCAACAACTGGAATGCCCATATTAACCGTATCAAAGCCCTGTCACTATACTCAGTATCCTAAAAACTGCTAAGAGGTGACCTGTGTCTGGCATACATGACAGCCTCCAACCCATTTCTGATGGGTTCACTGCAAATCAGTAAGTCAAATGGCATTGGAAATACTCTGTCTAGGCATCTAAACCTGTTCTGCAACATCAACAGGACAACTTGGAGGGACAGATTTACATCGCAGAGGACACTGCTGCTATGGAACAGACTCCCCATCCACATAAAACAAAGTTCATCCCTATCCTTTTTCAAGTGCAACATAGATCTATGGATGAGAAACAGAAAATCTACCACTGGACTTCTCTTTGTACTACTAATGGGCATAGGCAGCTTGTAAATCCTTTATCCCATGCATAGGTCCCCTCAAATTATCTATGGTATGATCCCACTTATTTTCATTAGGGGTAACATATAATTGTCGGCCATGTGATGGGTAAGGCCAGCCTAGCACAAAAAGGGAAACTGACTAAGCTAAAATGGTCCACAGTGGCAGCTAGCCTAGAACTTACCTATGAACCCATGAAGCTACGGTCTCAGAATCCTCCAGACAAACATGTGTGTTGGGTAACATGAAGTGTTAACATACATGTAGTTCAGTGTCTCATCATTTTCATACCCTGATGCAAAAATATGACACAAAGACATGAAGCACTTACTACATCCAGATGAGTCTGAGCAGCTGATACCACCTCACACATCCTGAGGGAAGGGAGGTGTCCTGTTCAATTGCATCTGAGACAGCTAATCAAGAGATGTAAAAAAAAAAAAAAAAAAACATGCAAACTTATACTGAGATGTACTCTTATTTGACAAGCAGCACTTAGTGTTATAGCCAAACTGTGCTCATACGTTAAAACCAAGCATATACCCCCCAGGCTGGAATTACAGACAGTTTCTGCAGTGTGCAATTCATGCTGCCAAAGGAGTGGGGGTACAGGTACTAAGAAAAACAAGTTTCTTTTGACTCCTATTGGATGGTGCCTACAATCCCTGACACTTGCATCCCTCTCTGGTATCACTGGTTAGTGGAATGGAAGTGATATTGATGAGGATTGTCACTAGATGGTCACAAGGACAGAAAGTCAGAAAAAGTCATAGGAAAATGTATCGATGTCAGAGTGTAGTATACATAACTTGTTGTTAGCATGAAATACAGCTATGTTAAGAAATGACATGGCAGAGTAATTTGTACTGTGTATACAAAACCTGTGAGAAGCTACACACCTGTAGTTTAATGTAACATAAATGATGCTGGGTTTGTACAGCTATAACTAGCAAAATGCCCTTTTAGACTAAGGTGTATGGTTGAATACATTCTATGCATATATGTTCTTGCAAACAAATCACAGTAATGTATTAGCATAGCAATTTGTCCTTCAAATGCAGAAGTTTGATCATTTCTGTACTGTAGTACGTCTTATTTTTGCATACTTGTAGCTATGCAAACACTTTTGTCCTGCAACATTGCAAGCCCACCAAAGCAGATCTGTGTTAATTCTCACTATTATCACATGGTGTGCCTTTGCCTCACAAACCACATCTCAGTTCACACTTCATACTTCTTCATTGGTATGTTTGGAAATTAACTCATACTCTCTCTCTCTCTCTTATTTCTTTTTATTTTGCTTTGTTTAATTATGGCACATTCCCCACCTTCATTCACTGCTACATGTCAGCATTTTACCTTGGGATACACTTCCTTTGAGTATTACTAGACAAAGACCATGTGCTAACAATGCCAAATCACAGGTTTCCTTGTAGCATTATTTCCAGTTGTAGAATGTATAAATCTTCTTATTTTGCTCTGCCTTATCAATACCTCTTATCTTGACTTCTGAAACTCTGACTCCAAAACTAATATACTCATGATGCACACATATTGTTTATTTGTTGGTTCAAAGGTTCATAGGTGGATACTAGGCTAACAACAACTAGGGCCCTTTAAAGGTTAACAGTGCAACCCAAATGTGACCCACAGATTTGATTTATAGGGGATGATTTACTGACTGCCACTGTTCATCACAGACATAGGAGCCACACCAGGGGTGAATTGATGATTACTCATCCATTGGTCCAAGTTGAGCTTAATTAGGGATAGGGATGAACTCTGCTACACAAGGGGAGCTTGTTCCAGAGAAGTGGAATTCTCTGAGAAAAAATATCTGTCTCTCCAATATGTCCTATTTAAGTTGCAAGCAAAATTTAAGTCTTTTAATCTAGTAGTTCTGATAGTTTCTTTTGTGGATGTGCAAAACACTCATCAAAACAGGGTTCAGGGATCCCATGTATGCAAGGCATACATCACCTCTTAGAAGTCTATATGATACTGAGTAAAGATGCAGGGCTTTGAGGCAGTCAGTGTAAGATATTGTGTTTACTCCCTGTAATAAACCTTTATGAACGTTACAGCTGCTGGATGTGTCTGGCCAAGTACATACCGAAGGGGGCATTATTCTCTATAATAGGCCTGATGTGGGCCAAGTGCAGTGGTATGATGACCTCTCTGGATGTAAATGCCATGCCCTTGCCTATAAGATGAGCAACACAATAGGATTTTCTTGGGAGGAAGACTTCCCAAAAGGTACTATAAAACATTTCTTGCTATTGAGTTTTAAGCCATGGTTTTGGCACCAAGCATTTGTCTGTTTTAGACCTTCCTGAAGGGTGTTCTCATTTTGGGGGCATTCAATGACTGCTCCCTGTTTGCATTCATCTGCAAACTTGGTTATCCAGAGGCCTTAGAAATTGGCTTTGACATCTGACAAGTAGATGCCAAAGAGGAGTGGGCCTAGCACAGAGCTGGTGATCAGCCTATTTGTGGAGGTGACCTCACTGATTCTAAACTCCTGGGTTCTATCAGCAAACCAGCTAGCTATCCAGCATGTCATACAGGTGTTTATGCCTAGTTCTGTAAGTTTGTTAGCAATGCCTGGGTGGGGTATTATATCAAATGCCTTATCCAGATCTAGGTAGGTAATGTGTATAGTTTTCCTGTCATCTATTACCTTAGTGACCTTTTCAAAGAAGTCCAGCAGATTCAGTAAGCATGTCCTTCCTTTGACAAAGCCAAACTGGGATGGATCCAGTGTCTGGAGGTCTTTTACTTCCTTGTTGACAATTTCCATGATAATTCTTTCCATGGCTTTGGAAATATAACTAGTCAGACTAATGGGTCTGTAGTTTCCAAGATCTGTTGTAGTTTCTCCCTTATGAAGAGGGGTGACCATTGCGTTCCTCCATTCAGGTGGCACAGAGCCTGTTTTAAGATTATAGTTAAATAATGACTCCAGGGGTCCTGATAACTTGTCTTTTAGGCTATTCAGGAAGCATCCTGGGATGTTACTGAGGCACACTGAGGACGTGTTCTTGGCTTTAGTGAGTGCAGCCAGTACATGCTCCCTAGGTACAGTTGGAGGGGTTTGAGGGTATTATTGGGGGGATGACTGGGGATGAGAGGAGGGTAAAGTTGGAACTGAATTTGTCTGGTAACAATTTCACTATATTGTCAGGCTCAGTGAATGTGGCACCATTAACCACCAGTTCAGCACATTGATGCTTGCTGCACTTGAGGTTTCTGACATAGCTCTAGAAGGCCTTATTGATGTCTTTCACCTGGGAGAAAAATCTTAACCTCATAGTTGGCTTTGCTTTACCTAATTAGCCCTCTTCATTGCCTATTTACTGGAGCTCTGAGACAGAATCTTACCATCAAGCATCATACTGCATTTATGTGTACAGTTAAGGAATGGAGACCACTCCAGCTTTGACTACATCCATACCCTGCAAGAAAGGTGGCTGACCTGTTCCATATGCTTTACATTCTTGAAAAGTACTCTCTCTCTCTCTCTCTCTCTTTTTACATCTGTGGATTTTCTTCTTATCCTCTTTAATACAAACAATAGTCCACAATATGCCATTGATGTCTCTGTGTAGCTTTCCCCATATTAGATTGATCTTGTCTTCTCTGAGACATAGATTGGCAAGGGATTGGCATGTTGAAATCTGCATTGTTTTCAAAAGTACAAAGAAATGGACTTGAGAACACAAAATTAATGTGGGTAAGGGGTGAAGCCACCGCTCCATTATGCCTTTTCCTTATACATCAGATTTTCCTGATGATGTCAAATCTGTTGACTGTAAAGTGCTACAAGAAATGCATTTAAGCTCACTAGTTAGGGATCTTGTGCTCTGCACATGTGGTAACAGCCGGACAGTGGAGTTAATCATCAGGTGTAGCATCCGTACTGTACTGCCATTATGTAGTAATACTAGATGGGGCAGCAATCAACTTTGGCAACTGTCTTGCATGAAAAGTTAGCATTACAGAATATGATGTGGGCTTGCTCACAGCAGTTCAGAACTGAGTTACCATTCCTCACACATCAGTACTGCTTCTGATTTGAACTGGAAACAGCAACACTTTGACATACACAGTTTGTGGGCAGACAATCACATATTCCTAAACAAACTGCAAGCAGACATGAGAGTGGGGCTCCTCTGCTTTAAGTTCTAGATTACCCTGAACCCCATAGAATGAAGTTGTTGCTTCTTTGATAATGTATTTCTTATTTTAGCATAATTTTAGAGTGGCTCCTATAGATCATCTGCTGATGGTTATCTAGCTGCTAATAGAATGAGCATTATTTTCAGAATGTTCTGATTTTTTGCATTTAGAATGCAAATTTCTAATCCCTTGTACAGAACAATGCAAATTATCTAATGAAGTCATAGGAGTTTCCTTGATGAAAATGCATTTTGAGCTAAGTGTATGGCATTAATATTTTACGAGACTTTATTATTTCTTGGTTGTAATTAAGGAGTTGATCCCAAGCATGGTGCCCTTCCTTCTGTCCGACTGCTGTTTGGTTAACAATGCAAATTATTTACTCTAGTAAAATTAGTGCATTTTACAGACACTCATCTTATTTGGTAACAGCAGCAAATCAAGCACAGATATGTCTAATACTTTATATTACAAATACCATACTCGATTCCAGAACAGGTATAAAATCATATTCCTTAACTTATATAACACTAAAAATGTTTCCAATTATCCCAGTTAAATGTGTCTGACATATATTTAAATTACTAGTTATTAGTTGTCTCTAACACTGCTACGCGGTGGTGGTGCTGCGGTAGCGTTGTCACCTCACAGTAAGACGCTGTCCGGTTCGATTCTCAGCTAGAGTGTCTTCTGCGTGGAGACATGCATGAATGGGCGTACCTTCATTGAAGGTTGTGCGTCAGGGCTGGTAACTCGGCACGTAAAAATCAACTACTAATCATTAGCAGACCGGAGTTCCGCTGTGGCGACCCCTAACCAGGAAAAGCCGAAAGGCACAAACAAACAAAGTTGTCTCTAACACTGCTGCCTTTATTGTACTATTGGTATAATGTCAATGCAGTACTAATGGGAATGGAAATATAGTGATAACTTTATAGGAGATGTATTTTTTATCAATTAACTCAATAAAAACAGGAATAAGACTGCTGGCAAATTGAAGTGATACACGTGCAAAGAAGGAATCAGGAATATAAAGCCAGCAAAATGTTAAACACTTTAAAAGCAAAGCAAAACTGGGCATCTAACATGAATCATTAACTATGCTATATCGTTAGCCTACCTGCTGGCAGACAGGTTCAGTAAAAACTTCACCTCTCTACCCCCCCCCCAATCAGTAAATCAGGACTTCCCCAGCATCTGCCCCCTCCCCTTATCTCTAGGGCGCAAGTCATCACTGCCCTCTCAAAGGCAAAAAATACAGCCTCCATGGGGCCCAATAACATCCCAGGCTGTATCTACATAAACTCAGGCAGGAACTTTTAGCACCATTAGGCACCCTATTCAACCAAAGCCTGAGTACCAGCTTCGTCCCATCTGAGTGGAGGACAGCCACTGTCATCCCTTTGCAAAAAGGTGGAATGTTCATCGATCCAGGTAATTACAGACCCATCAGCCTAACTAGCCTGATCTGCAAGGCCATGGAATGGATTATCATGGATCTCATTAACAAAGACATTGGCAACCTCCAAACACTCGATCCCACACAGTTTGGTTTCATCAAGGGGAGTTCATGCCCATTAAATTTGGTCAACTTCTTTGAGACAGTCACCAAAGCCATAGACAAGGGGAAGACAGTGCACACCACCTACGTTGACCTGGCCAAAGCCTTTGATACTATTCCCCACTTGGGTATAACAGATAAACACTCTCAAATAGGCATCAATCCATATGTTACCAGATGGGTAGCAAACTGGCTCACTGATACAATCCACCTAGTCAAAATAGGGGAAGCCATCTCAAGCAGTAGACCCATAATGAGTGGTGTACCCCAGGGATTGGTCTTGGGGCCTCTGCTGTTTGGGATATACTTTTCTGAGGTGCAGGGCAAAACCAGTGGACTATGGCTGACCAAGTTTGCAGATGAATGTCATCAAGTCCCCTAGTGATGTGGATATCCTCTAAGACGGTCTCATACAAACAAATGACTGGTGCCAGAAACATGGCCTCAAAATGAATGCCAAAAAATGTATCATCATCCCTTTTGGGAAGAGTGATGTCCCCACAAATTATCACATTAATAACAAGGTCCTAAGCACGCAATCAGTCGAGAGGGACTTGGGCACCCAGGTTGATAGCAAACTGACTTTTCACCACCATATTGCCTCCATTGTATAGAAAGCTTTCTACATGGCCCACCTCATTAGTAAGGGTATCTCATCCAGGGACAAGGAGGTCATAACATCCCTATATTCTTCCCTTATAAGACCCATTTTTGAGAACAATGCCCCTTTCAACATATACCTCACAAAGCCCATGCAACAGTTGGAGAGACCACAGAAGTTCCTCACCCAGTGAATCCAGGGTCTCAAACATCTACCCTACACAGACAGGCTAAAGGCCCTGTCCCTCTACTCAGTCTCATACAGACTCCTCAGAGGTGACCTCTAACTGGCATACAAAGCAAACTCAGACACCGCCTTGATGGGACTGCTGCATATCTGCAAGTCAAGCTGCACTCGAGTAACTTGCATGCAAGTACTCAACCTGGTCTGTGACATCAACAGAACTTGTTGGCCGGACAGATTTGTGTCCCAGAAACTCCCCCTTCTGTGGAATAGACTCCCTCTTCACATCAAGCACAGTATCTCATTAACCCTTTTTAAGCGCAACCTGGATAACTGGATGGGGAACAGAAAATACACCCCTGGGATTCCACCTGTGTCCCTGCTGGACAGGGGCATCGCATGCTGATGGAACATGGGCTAAATTCTTGGCTAGGCTTGTAAACGCCTCAGGGCCAATAGCCCAGTAACTTGCTATGATCCTATGATCCTACAACAACTGGGACCAGGACAACAAATCATAGAAACTTCTTTAAAAATGTCTTCTGGCATAGTAGGGATATGTAAATGAAAATATATTCAGACAACTGTAAAAGTCTGACAATGTTAACACTAGCACTTTCAAGAAGAATTATGTTCACTGTTTCCACTAGTATCATAATGAATTTTAACATTTATTTGTGAAGAGAGAGATAATATTACCTGTGACCATGATTGCTTGGAGTAGCTTGGTGATACTGGTACGTTATTGCTTTTTAAGATGGTGAAAACTAATGTAAGATACATTTTACTTAAATCTAATAAACAACATTTTGCATTTCTCAGCTCTTTTACATTTCTTTATTTTATGTTTAAAAGTGTTTGCCATATTTTAACTTCAGTGTTGTGTTTGTCTAGTCCAAAATTGAGGCTTAATGCTTGTCTTATGAGTTACTGACCCTTGATACACTGTGTGCATATCGTTAGGTTTGGCTAAAGCCTCAGGTATTGTGGAGGACACATGCATAGGTCATACCACAAAACAGTCCTGCCCTCAGGTTGTGTAACTGAGTAGATTCTTGCTTGTTTACAAAACTGATAGTGGAAAAGGTAGTTTTTTCCACTTGCATTCTTCATCACATGAAACTCTGGGTAGTGAGTGCTGGACAATAGTAGTATGGGAATTGTTAGATATAAAGTGATCAACAAGGAAAGGGGAAAGTTTTGCATTATTAAGGAAAGGAAGACTAAAATGTCAAGAGTAAAAGAAAATTCTGCACAGGAAAATACTAAGCAAATAAAATGCAGTGGCTTAAGAAACAACATGAAATTTAAAATACCTACTGATTACAAACACAAAATAAGACCCACACTTACAGACAAAGGCACACATTTAAAACACAATGGGTTGTGCATAGCACAGATCTTATCCTTGCACAAGACATCTGAGCACCATATAGCATTGCTTTCCATGTAACAATTTGTGCAGTGAGCAGCATAGTACATTAATGCATACATCTTTTAAGTGGAATGGTGGCTGAACCTCATGTTGTTCACTGCGAATTTAATGCTATCTTGTATAGATTTCAGTGGATATTCCTGAATTGATTATGTTTTCCCCTATGTTGTCTTCTTCTATTGAGTTTATCTTGGTATATGGCTGGTGTTAATCTGTATGGCTCTTTATACCAGACTCCATTTTTACAGACACTGCATGGCTGGGGAACAGCTATATAATAGTTAGCGTTCTTCACTTTCGCAGGTAATCATAGATCTTTCTATGTATATAAGACTTATTTTGAATGGGAACAATATATATATATATATATATATATATATATATATATATATATATATATATATATATATATATGTGTGTGTGTGTGTGTGTGTATGTGTCTGTGTGCATATAGATATATGTATATATCTTCCCCACCACCGCAGCTGATCACATTACGGAATACAGAACCATATTTCATCCATACACCTAGTATCAGTTCTACCATTCTCATATAACTGCCTTTCTTCGACTGTTCTGCCAGACATACAGCACTATCCATATTAGAATAGGTCTCCCATAGATACAGCATTGGGGAACACTGTACAGTGCCCTGAATACACAGCCCACAGGAGTAATGACTTTGCTGTGGAACTGCATTATGTTTCAAAGGCATCTTTGACAACTTCAAGTGTGCAACTTTAAAAAAGGAGTGAAGACATTCTGGGTCTAGGCATAAATGGTATAATGCTATCATCTGACTGTTGCAGCTATTTAAACCCCACCAGGAGCTTCTTCTTATTTTTACATCATGTGCTTTATTGTCTTCATAATAGCATTAACAATAGCAGAGATCTCTCAGTGATCCCCTTACACTGTGAGGTCCCAGACTTATGGAATCCAGCCTCTGGTATGTATCTTTCTCAGAGTAAGTGGGTATATCACTCTAAAATGGCACAATATAAAGAAAGATGCCACACAGCGAGAGTTCTAATAGTAGAGTGTTAAGAAAAAAAACACCTGATTTCTACAGTGGATTAAAAACAGAATCTTTTCCAAGCAATTAAACATCACAAGAAGTTTTAATGAGTGCACATGACTAAACTGTACTCAGAAAGGACACTGCACTTGAGTCAAATGCATTGTTGCTGCTAGAGATATTCTGGGAAAATGCCTATAAATTTTAAGTAATAAAACAAGCCCGAATGGTTTTCACCAAAAGTATTAGTAGCTAGAGGTTGCAGATGAAACTTTTATGATTGTTCTTTTTTTGTGTATGTGTAGTGTCAGTTACGTCTATACCTACAATGACAAGAAAGAACTTCAAACGTTTTCTTATACAAAACATTGTGGGTGGACAAACTTTTCAACGACTGTGATTGTGCTGAAATGGAATTTCACAACCTTCATTACTTTACTAAAATGCAATTCCCAGGAAAATGTAAGAATTAGATATGGACAGGAGAATACTACAGGAAATCAAAGAAACAAAAGAGCTGTAAGATGGTCTTTACAATTCTGACCATTATCGAAACCAGCAAGTCATGTTCTGTAAACAGTGATTACTTATGTGGGTAAATCATACCAAGCTTTATTTTTTGTATCCATTAGAAACTGTAAAATTCTTTAATTAAATAATTCAACTTCTTAAAACGTCTTTGAAAGTTTTGTGTATGGCACAATTCTCTCCTCACAGTATCTGGTTTGACACGTATCAGTGCAAAATTGAAATGGATTCTTTCACAGCAGGAAATCATTTCCAGCATGAAAGGGCAATCGTTATAACAGATTATTAAGTAACTAGCAGTCAGTTAAAAACTGATATCGTATTTCATAATATTCAGCATAATTTCACAGAATGACACTTGCAGCCACACTTTGAAGAGGAGGAAGTTCAAGAAACACCTAAAACCATGTAACAAGGGAAAAAGATATATAGATAAATAAAGTAGTTTTTATGACTTGTTCTGTCCTTCATGTATTATTATGCATTTTGCATACCTAGTACAGAAATTAAAATAGAAAAGTGTCTATCGTAAGGTTCATTGAGTCTAAATATATGGGCAGAATTTTTTTATCAAATATTAACATTAAAATAATTATTTACTGGAGTAATGGAGTAATGTAGATAGATAGAGTGCCCACCCATAAATCCCCTTACTTTCTGTCACATCCTCAGATTCCAAACAACCTCTAGGGATTCTTGTTAAGTTAACTTCAGCAAACTGATGCATCAGTCTTCTTGGACTCAACATATGATACATTAACTGGGAAACAATTACATTTTAACAAGAAAAGATATAAGCAAAAATGTATGTCTACTGGAAAGTGAATTAAACAGTGAGACAGCTAAGCTTTTTCAACTGAATTAGATGCCTGGCTCCTTGTATATGAAACCATAAAGCGTTTGAGTTGTGATGGCATTCAAATAAAGGTTAGGATTAATATAACAAGCCTAGTAGCATACCTGATGAAAAAAAAAAGTTCATGCGGAATGTGAAAAAATCAGTGCAAATAGTTAAGATGTCAAGAAAACTGTCAAACTGGTATTTCATAAAAATCACAAAACAAGTCATCCATCCACGGCTCCAATTTGATGTTGTCTAATATCTTGCAGGGGATGTTTTCATATACAGTGATCATTGCATTTAAAAGCATCTGCACCACTTTGGGTCATGAATATGTCTTAAGGCCCATTCATATGAACTATCTGCTTCTGGAGAATGCCTGTTCTCTGAACAGTCATATGGCAGTTGCCTTTACAAAAAAAGGCATGTTCATTCATTTACCAAAATCCTCCTTATCAATTGACTACCATGTGTCAACAAGGACAAATGCATTTAGACATCTGCTAATCATAATATATCCACAAAGACAATTGTTTTTATTAAAAACAGGAAACAAAGATGTAGGACATTAGGGGGACTATTTCCCAAAATAAGCAGGATCAGAAAGAAAGCCAGAAGAACAGAAAGGCATAAAATGAAATGGAATATTTTCTTTGAAGTTGTAATGATGTAAGCAAAGAAGACACCATGTCATACATCTGTTCTTGCTATTAGGTCTAGAACAGTTTGGAAAATAAAGACTAGATGGAAACTATCGAGGGTCTTCTTCTTGGCATAGAACATAAGGATCATGGACCTAGTACTTGTATTGCTCACAAATGATACATGGTACTTCTTGTGAAATGTTATGGTACTGCATTGATAATGTGTACAAAAACATTCCCCATAGCTGCCTAATCACACAAGCATTTCAGCATACTGGCATCAATATGCCTAGAATGCAGTGGTGGGACCTCTCAATGTGGCCAATGAGGCCAATTCTATAATGTTAGCATTTGTACATACATACCAGTATATGCTGTTATATAATTTCATCCTGATTTTATCACAAGAGTACATGTTACACATTTACTTTCCATCTCATTCTGCCCACCGTATTCTAATTAGATTTGCTCTCCTCTTGAAGTGAGTTCCTAGGCATCCATGTCACAAGAAACATAACTTGGTTATGATCAGGCCCTATCTTGTATATCTAACAACAGATAGACAGACAGACAGATAGATATGGCTCTACAGACATTAGATGAAAAGGCAGTAGATCAATGAGCACAACACTGAAAAAAATGTCAGACAAAATGACCACACACTGAGCATGCTCCTAGACATACTATCCCCTGGCTTTGTCAGGGGAAGATCCTTGCTAATGTATATACCTCTCAACCCCTTAGAGCAAGAAATCTGGAACAAGCCATAAATAATAGTGGTATAAAGGCCCAATAATAGGGACAATTTTTAAAAATTGCTCTTACAAACTTTAAAAGTTGATTCAATAACAGGTTTTGCACTAGCATGAATTTTCCGAAACTCATATCTGTCATTATTTTCTAATTTCAATCTTTAATGATTTGCTACTAATTTGCCAGAAAAACACAATTTTATGAAAAATGGATCAAAAAGATGAGGCAAAAAATCCAGACATTCTGCAAAAATCTGTACAGTTAAGAGGTATGCTAGTCAACTTCTTTGAAAGAGTAATACAGGCTGTTTACAGTGCTCATGCTGTCCACAGGGCATAACAAGACTTGGCCAAGGCCTTTGACAACATCCCCCAACTCAGACATAGTTAGCAAGCTAACTGCATAACAAATTGAACCACATGTGGAAAGATGGATACCAAATTGGCTGAAGGATTGAACCCACACAGTCAGAGTATCAGGTCCCTCATAAGAAAGTATGAAGGTAACCAGCACTTACTTTTCTAATCTCCAGGCCACAAACCAAGACCTCTGGCTAAGCATGTTTGTAGACAACTGTAAAATAGGAATCAGTATCAAGTCACCCTCTGAAACCCAAGCCCTGAAGCACAAACATATACTTGTAAATTCCTGGTATACTAAAAATTGACTTAAAGTAAATGGTAAAAAGTGCAATATTGTCACATTTAGTAAAATAACACTCCCCCAGCCTACAGCATACAAAATACCACCACTCAAAAATGACAATGTTGTTAGAGACCTTAGATAATTCCCTCTCCTTTGATTATCTTAGTAGTCTGAACGTCCTTCTATTTAATGCAGGGGAATGCCAAGATAATATCATCCAGAGCTAAAGAGGTCATTGCCCTCTTATAGTCACTGATTAGGCCAATTACTGAATGCAATGCCCCTTTGTGATCTATTTCACTAAACATATCAAACAACAAGAGAGAGACTTGAGAGGTTCCTAACTATGAAGATCATTGGTTTAATAACCCAAACCTATCAGAAAAGATTGGAAGCACTCTCTATATTCAGTATCTTAAATACTCCTGAAAAGAGATCTATTCCTTCCTTTCTACAAATCCAATAATCCCACAATTACCAAACCCAGAGATCTAAATCTTCACCAGCAGATAAATAAAACAAAGTGGAAAGATAGGCTCATTACTCAGTTTCTTCCTCATCTCTGGAGTAAACTCCCACTGCATGTTATCTTCTTTCATACTGGAACTGGATGACAAGGACATTCACAAATTTTCCACTGGTGTGACTGGCCTGGCCTTCCTTGAGAGAAGAGTTTCAGTCTGAAGGTGGGTAGTGCCATGACGTAAATGGTCATCAGTCTCAATTGCCTTGTATTTCCTATGATGATATGATCCTATGATATCCTTCATGTTCATAATTTGAGTAAAAGATTGCCAGCTGAATGGACTTAAAAAGAACCACTGCTGATAAAAATTTGTTGTGAAAGTCTGAAATCCTTCTGGTAGGAGTAAGAGCAACCACAGATGTTCTTTCCATAAATGGTACTTTAACTCCATTTTATCTCATGTTTCAAAGGAAGGTAAAGTAAGCTCATCCAACTTATGTCTTATTCACAGGTTCATAGCTTCCTACGAGATTACTAGGCTAATGGCTTAAGAGTGCTTACTAGCCTAGCCAGTATAACTCAGTTTTACCCAATATATGACCCCTAGGGACAAGAGGATGGCATGGACTTGGCTTTTACCTTGAGTATCTTATAAACTGCCCCTGACCATAAGGAACATAGATGCTACTCCAAGTGAGAATTTTGATTCTCTATCCATTGATCCAAATTGCTTTTGAAGAGGGCCATGGAAGGACTCTGCTTAATGTGATTAGAAGCCTGTTCCAAAGAAGGGTCAGTCTCTGAGGCACATATCTGTCTCTTCAGCATGTTTTGTTTGAGTCGCTGACTAAGTTTAGATTCCTATATCAGGTGACCCTTGTGCTGTTTTACTTGCAGATGTGTAGCAGTACCACTGGGGCTGGATTTGTGAGCACCTTGTAGATCAGGTATAGGTCACCCCTTAACAGTCGGTAGGAGACAGAGTAAAGGTTTTGAGCTTTTAGTCTATCCATATAGGACACGTTGTTTACACCCTGTGTTTTCTTTGTGAGGAACCTCTGAGATTACTCTAGTTGCTGTAAGTACCTAGTCAAGTACATGCCAAATGACAAATTTTATTCAATTATTGGTCTAATGAAAGCTGACTATAGTGAAACTACAATTTCCTTGGATCTGGATGTCATGCCTTTACTTATAAGTTGTGCAACATAGGACTTCCTCTTCACTGTGGACACATAGCAGTTAAAGTTCAGGTTACTATCTATGTGTGTATCTAGATCTCTCACCTCTGAGTCTACTCTTAGGGTTGTGTTATTGTTGTTGTAATATGTAGTGGTATTTGACTTCCCAAAGGGTATGTTTATGCATTTTTCATGTTTAGTTTTAGGCCATGGTACTGACACTAATAATTTATCTGATCTAGACCCTCCTGAAGGGTATCTACATCACTGGCAGAATTAGTGATTGCCCCGCAGCTTGCAGTTATTGGCAAACTTTGTCATCCAGAGACCTTCCACATAAGCTTTGACTTCAGAGAAGTATATTCCAAACAAGAGTGGTTCCAGCACTGAGCCCTGCGGCACACTACTAGTAATTGGTCTCTTGCTGGATTGGGATCTCACCCAACTTAGCCACATGTGGTCTGTCCATGTGTCAAATGGCTATCCATCTGGTGACATAGGGATTTATGGCCAGTTTTGTGAGTTTATTTATAATACCTGAGTGGGGATTTGTGTTGAATGCCTTGGCCAGGTCGAGGTAGGTGGTATGCACTGTCTTACCCTCAGCCATAGCCTTAGTGACTTTCTCAAAAAAATCCACCACATTCAGTAGGCATGGCCTGCCACCGCCAAAGCCAAATTGGGTCTGGTCCAGTGTTTTGAGGTTTCCTATGTCATTATTTATCAGGTCTATGACTATTCTTTCTATGACCTTACACATAAGACTTGTCAAACTTAAGGGTCTGTAATTTCCTGAGTCAGTAGATGGTCCTCCTTTTTGGACAGGGATGACTGCTGCTCTCCTCCAGTCTATCAGGACAAAGCCAATCTGGAGGTTGTGGTTAAATAGAGACCCCTAATGGACCTTATAAATCCTGATTTAAGCTGTTTAAGAGGCAACCTGTTATGTCCTCAGGCACCACTGAAGCTGTGTTTTTAGTTTTAGTGAGCACAGTCACAGCTGTTCTTTGGTGATAATTGTCAGTGGAGTGGTGGACGGTATTTCATGGGGGAGAATTTGGGGTGATGGGCAGGTGAAATCTGAGCTGAATTTGTTGGCCAGCAGATTTGTTATATCATCTGGATGAGCATAGTTGATGCCATCTACAACTAATTCCACCACACATTGTTGGGTGTTGCCCTTAAGACTGTGGATATAACTGAAAAATGCCTTATGGCTATCCTTAGCTTTGGATGCTATTTTTACCTCAAAGTCTGCTTTCAGTGACTTGACTAGTTCCCTGATTCACTTGTTTAGACTAATGAGGGGATTTTTGCTCTGCTGTGCACATTTCCTCTTAATTCTCGATAGGCTTTTCTTTGTTTTGTCATGCAACCTATTGTATATACCAGGGGGTCCACCAGGATGGCTTGAGCTTGTGGGTTGACCTGGGTTTATTTTGGTCTGGTACTACTGTTTCTATGTGTTTGTTTATATGGTCATACAGGGCTTTTGTGTATGATTCTGTGTACACCTCTGCATAGGTTTTGTGTTTTCTGGATTTGGGGGAGCTTGGAAACTAGCTATGCCATCACTTAATTTACCTGACAGAAGTTCTTAAAGTTTTTGGAGTTAGGTGGAGGGACTAGTTTCAGCTTTATTTCAAGTAAGAACACTTTGTGTTCTGATCTTACCAGTGAAATCACCATGGGGGTGCAGCACTCTCCTATATTTGTGAGTACCAGATCTAGGATATTTGCTCCTCTAGTGGGAATGCAGAATAGCTGCTCCAGGGCATTTGAATTTACAATGTCAAGAAATCTTTAGGGCTTGTGTTTGTGGATACATACAGGCCTAGGAATGGTCTTGTTGCTAACTCTAATATGGTTATTATTACATAAGAGACATGTACATAAATTAATCTGAGAAATAAAATACATTTTAATTAAATGATAATTTAAATAATCTGCTATCCTTGCCACTGTACAATCTGAATGGGTACACTCATTGGATCAGAGTTCAAAAAGCAAATCTCCTTCACTTCTGTACATAACAGCCTGTCTCCTATTGGCTCTTTCAACTTTTTTAAAAAATATTTAAAATTTGAGAAATAAAGGAGCTGCTGTTTAAAATCATATTTCTAACTTTATGGCTGCTATATTCATAATTATAAGAAAAGAATGCACTCCTTGTTTTTGTGTCATTACTGACTTGAAAGAAGACAATGATCACATGGAGGATAAAGCAGGCTGATTACCAGAAAATGTCATGATATTTTCGATAAGACAGAGATATCAACATTAGACTGGCCTTATACTGTTTGATTAGAGCAGTGCCTTTTCATTAAGAGAAGGGGAGGCATATATTAAGCACTGGGCCCAAAGCAAGAAGAAAGCATCTGCTGTATAAACTGCCTCATCAGACAAGATGGAAGAAAGGGACTCTGGCTTGATTGAAATGGTGTGTGATGAAAAGGCCCGCTTCTGATACACCTCATATCTATTCCACATTCTGAAACATCCGTGCACTCAGCTTCCATCTGGAATACGAGCTTTCAGCAGTTGAAAGTTACTAAATAAATATTGGTGATGAAAAAATATGTTTCTCCTGTATTTTTTTATGGACCACATTATCTGAGGATGCCATAGCCAACAAATCGGCTCAGAAGGCTGTCAGGACCCTATATACTGTTTTTCATTTCCTTCAGGTTAATTCACAAGGCACTGATAAAATTCTTGCTTCTTAGGCTTATATGGGTAGAAGGAATACACTCCAATGGATTTGAGCTCTGTAACTGTGAACTGGAAGAATTTCTTATTCAAGCACTGTGTATCAGGAATCAGCATATCTAGTCAATTCATATAAAAGAAAGCAGAGAAATACAGTCTTCTATATCACAGAGTCACCATCCCGAATGATTTGGTATTTATGAACTTGGCCAGACCTGCAGACTGGATAAGACAGCATCTGGATTAAGATCTTGTATCCACTTTTTTTTTTCTTTCCCAACCAGGAATATGAATCAGATTTGAAATGTGATGTCTAGGCACATGAGTGAGAGGAAAGGAGGGGGGACGTCATAGGCAGCCATTTTCATTCCAACCATTTTTGGTTGTATCTCTTACATTTGAATTTTAATTGTGTTTGTCTTGTTACATTCTTATTTTATTAAGGAGACTGTTAATGACTTTCTTTCCAATAAAACAGTTTAATATCTGTAGTAAAAGTCTTTTGATATTGAGGAATAGTAGTATATACAGTTATTTAAATGAACATCTTGTTTTTGTTTTCAAAATAGTGACGCAATCTACTGATTGATTGAACAAGAATACTTGGGTCACTAAATCAATAGGTAATTTAGATCTAACACGATTATTGTCAATTTCACTTCGAAAGCACATTTGTCTTCCTAAACGTACTCCTGACACAATAGTTTTAGTTGAGGCATACAGCTAGCATTTCCATTCTGATACTTACACAGTCGGCAGGAAAATATTAGCAGTTTTCCTGAATCTACCCTAAAATGGAACTTTCATAAGAAAATGCGATTCAAATAGTCTAATACTACGTGTACACATTTTAACATATTTTAGTATAATTCAGAATTCTTATAAAATGGAAAAAGGCACACAAGGGATATCTCATGCAGGCTTATTAAACACTGTTAGACAAATGGATGACATGTTTTCTGAGAGTTATTTAAATCCTGTATATTTTAATGAAGGAGACTGTGAATCTAGATATTGATTACTTGCATTTAAAACATCCTTAATAATGTAGAAAACTGGTGACACTATTCACTTTGCACATGAAAGGCTCGGCATCTCTCAAAATCTTATTTCAAAAGAAATGTGATTCCTTGCAGGTTAACTAAAAAAAAATCCCTCATAATTTTAAACATTTACACAAAATATGATTTTTTGTGTTGAGAGGAAGCAGAGTGCCTTTATATCACATAAAAATCAACTTCCTTATTATTATGTCTGGGGAAGATTCATTTTACATTCCTAAACCTTTGCATAAATGCTCATGTTTGTGTGGTCTATCCATAAGGCTGATGCCACTGCGTCTAAGATACTGACGTAAGTCAAACTGATTTCTATCTAGTTTACTTCACTATATTTAAAACATCCTCTGAAAAAGACTTGTGTTCAAAAGAAGGCTGCAATAAGACAGAAGTCAAATTAAATACAGCTACAATGAGGTTAGGCTGATAAAACACTGCTGAATTCTAAGTATTGGCTACTGGAACCCTTGGAATCCATTTGATCATATCAGGCAATCCAAATGAACTTTGACCTTATAAGACCATGCTATGTATCAGTGTATAGCAGTTTTGAAGGAAGCAGGTAAATCAGACACATTTTTGTGCACTGTGTATAACACAACAGATTATGGGTTGCAAAAAAGGAGTGCTCCGAGTGCAGCATTTCCTTTATGCTGCATTGCAGTGTAAGTACTGGAAAAGAAATCTAAGCAACTCATGCGTGGGAATAGAACTCACAGCCTTCTGGGCTTCCACCAAAAAAGGTAAAGTGTGTTATCCGTTGAGTCACTGGCACTGTACCAACAGAATTTCTTTAACTCTTATGACAAGGTAGAAAGGCAATATGGGAAAGAAGGGTATGATACAGTGCTGGGACTGTGTATATATATATATATATATATATATATATATATATATATATATATATATATATATATATGTGTGTGTGTGTGTGTGTGTGTGTGTGTGTGTGTGTGTGTGTGTGTGTGTGTGTTTATATTTTATACACACACACACACATATATATATATATATATATATATATATATATATATATATATATATATATATATATATATATATATATATACACATATATATATATATATATATATATATATATATATATATATATATATATATATATATATATATATATATATATATATATATATGTATATACGTTAACAGGTTCATAGGTAGGTACTAGACTATCTGCCTGAGTGCATTTATAAGCCTAGCCAGAGTGTGTCGGCTTTCACCCCCCCCATTGATTAATTAACTGATCCTCTGTCAAGCAGAGCCAATGAAGTGATCCCAGGGGTGTATTTCCTATTACCCATCCACTCGTCAAGGTTTCACTTGAAGAGTGTTAGTGAGGGGCTCTGCCTGATGTAATTTGGAATTTTGTTCCAAAGCATGGGGAGTGTCTGTGACAGGAACCTATCCCTCCAGCATGTTCTATTTATTGTTGTGGTGAGGTTTAGCTCACTAGAGCACGTGGCTCGCAGTGACTTGGATTTCTTTAGGTGGGGCATGTCCATCAATTCTGAGTTGGATATGGCTTTGTAAGTCAGGCAGAGATCACCTCTGAGTAAGCGATATGCCATTGAGTACAGCCAGAGTTTTTTTAGTCAGGCTGCATAAGACATATGTTTGAGGCCAGTAATCCTCTTGGTGAGGTACTTTTGTGGTCTTTCCAGTTGTTGGAAGTGTCTTGTGAGGTACATCCCAAATGGGGCATTGTACTCTATGATGGGTCTAATGAGTGACGAGTAGAGGGGCACTACAACCTCTTTATTTCAAGATGTGAACCCTTTAGTAATTAGATGGGCCACATAGAAAGGTTTCCTAACTACTTTGGCAATATGATTGTCAAAGGAGAGATCACTATCTACCTGGGTCCCCAGATCTCTTATTACCTCTTCTGTATTAAGGGGGCTGCCACCTATGTGGTAATTCGTGGGTATTTTGTTTTTCCCAAATGGGATGACTATGCATTTTTTGGCATTTAGCTTGAGGCCATGACTTTGACACCAGGTGTCCTTCTCAGTATAGCCCTTTTGGAGGATGTCCGTGTCAGCCGGAGAGTCAATTATGGCTCCCAGTTTACAGTCATTGGTGAACTTGGTTAGGCATAGTCCTCCTGTGTTTGCCTGTATTTATGAGAAGTATATGGCGAACATTAGGGGTCCCAGGACCGAGCCTTGCAGGACACCACTTGTGACTAGTTTAGAGTCGGACCTGGAGCCCGCTATTCTTACAGTGTGAGTTCTGTCTGTAAGACAGTTGGCAACCCATCTCATGACGTAGGGGTTTATGTTCAGGCTGGTGAGTTTTTCTGTAATACCTTTGTGGGGAATGGTGTTGAAAGCCTTAGGCTGTGTGAACCACCTTTCCCTCATCTATGGCCTTGGTGACTGTCTCGAAGTCAACTAGGTTTAGTAGGCATGATCTGCCCTTAACAAAGCCAAACTGGGTTGGGTCAAGTGTTTGGAGGTTCCCAATATCTTTGTTAATGAGTTCCATGATGATGCACTCCATAGCCTTACAGACCAGGCTTGTCAGGCTTATACGGCGATAGTTACCAGGATCAGTTGTGGCCCCTCCTTTGTGGAGAGGAATAACCATTGCTGTGCACCATTCTATGGGCATGTAGCCTGTGGAGAGGCTGAGGTTGAATGGCGTGTTTAGTTGGGGGATTAGTTTGTTTTGTAGTTCATGCAAGACGCAGCATGGAACACCATCTGGTCCCATTGACGCTTTGTTTTTGGCTTTTGAAAGGGTTGTTTTCACCTGTGCATCTGTGATTTTTGGGACACTACACTTTTCCGGTATTGTTGTGGGCCCTTTTGGAGGTGAGGTAGGTTCAGTACATTTTGTGCTATTTTGCACTAGTTCACTGCATATCTGCGAGTTGCCACTTAGATTCTTAACATAGCTAAAGAAGGCTTTGTGGTTATCTTTTTGAATCCTTGGCTATTTTTCTTTCGAAATTAGCCTTGAATGATTTCATGAGAGACCTTAGTTTCGTACTGATACTGATCAGGGATGTCTTTCCTTCTTGGGATTTGCTTTTATTCTGAACTAGTTTCCTCCTTCTATTGTACAGCCTGTTTATTGCAGGGGTCCACCAAACTGGTTTCCTTCTCTTAGAGGAGTGAGTCTTGGTTTTGCTAGGGAAGGCACGATCCATGCATCCTTGTAGGTGCTCATAGAGTGCATTTGTACAGGTTTCTGCATCTTGGGTAGCATTATCCTTTAGCGTGGAGGCTGTAAAACTTACCACCTCTGTCTTAAGTAAGGTGAAGTTTGCTTTAGAAAAGTTTTTTACAGTGGTTTCCTTAGTTGGGGGTGGTGGTGGTGTGTGGACATCCAGAGTGATTAGTTTATGGTCTGATCTAACCAGTGGCTTACCACCTCTGTCTTAAGTAAGGTGAAGTTTGCTTTACAAAAGTTTTTTACTGTGGTTTCCTTAGTTGGGGGTGGTTGTGGGGTGTAGACATCCAGAGTGATTAGTTTATGGCCTGATCTAACCAGTGACTGGTTGACCTCTGGTATGGAACACCTGTCGCCCATGTTGGTGATGACCAGGTCCAATGTTTTCACCTCTGGTAGGGGAGTTTACCAGCTGATCCAGGGTGTTTGAGTTGATAAATTCCAGGAAGCGCTGGGCCTGGGAATTTGTACTCGAGTAGTTTTCCCAGTGAATGGTAGGGTAATTAAAATCGCCCAATATCAGGGTGTTCGGTAGGACCTTCATGTTTTCCAGTGTCTTCAGAAAGGTGGAGTGGTGGTCCTGAGTCATGGAGGGTGGTCTGTAGAAGGCCACAATTTGCATTGGAGATTTGCCCGATGTTAGCTGCACATGGATGATCTCAGAGGTATCATGCTGCGCCACTAACCTGGAGGTGTAGTTATCCTTGATGAATATGGATACACCCCCTCCTTTTGTGTTTCGGTCCGTGTTCTGTGGCAGAAATGTGTGGAATGAGTTGTAGCCCAGTAGTGCTGGGGTGCTCTCTGGAGCCTTGAACCAGGTTTCAGTTACTGCACAGATGTCAACATTCTCCATACTGAGGAGTGCTTCGAGCGTATGCATTTTGAGATTTAAACTCCTGGTGTTGAGTAGCATAACCCTCAGTTTTTTGTTAATTGTGCTGTTTACAGAGGTGGGTTTGACTTTTGAAACTTGCCTAAAAAAGGCACTATGGGGGCAGCAAGAGCCTTGGCCAGTATTCGAAAGCCTAGGGGTGACAGGTGCAAGCCGTCTCTTGCGAAGCAATGCAGCTTGTCGAGCATGTCATCCCAGGCTGACAGACACTGGATCCCCTTTGAATGACACCAGAAGCTTAGCCAATTGTTGAAATTGATCATTTTTTCTTTATACTGAGGTATCATTCTTGGTGAGGGAAGGATGCTACTCAGGGTCAGGGTCATACAGGCCAGGGCTACATGATCAATGAGCTTTTCCATGTCTCTTTTCATGTAGTCCAGAGCGGTACGGCTCAGGTCATTCACATCAACATGGACAATGACAGAGTCATATTTCTACTTGTTCTGGAGTGACCTGAGTGCTTGTGTTATTCTGGCTCCAGACAGGCAGCTAACAGTAACCTTCTGCTTGTCCAGCCTAGTGAGTGGGACATCAGTGTGCCTGACTATAGAGTCACCTATTACTAGTGTGTTAGGTATGTTATTTCGCCTTAAGGGCTGTGATTGTGTGGCACACTGATTTTGTGTTTTATGTGTTGTCTGGTTTGTGATGGGAAGTGCAGGTTGTTTGGGTGTCTGCTTTGGTGGTCTCTGATGCTTTTGCAGGTTATTATTTAGAGCCTCTGAGTATGATTTTGTGTACTTATGTGTATTTTTTGCCAGTGCTCTTTTAGTAGGTCTATGTGTGGCTGGAGGTCTGGTGCAAGTGTTAACCTTCTCCTCTGGACTGTCTGTTCCAGTCTTGGGTGGAGACAGCTTAGCTTCCAGTTTGGCTGTATAATTGCATCTCTCGCATATGTTAATGTTTTGTGGTAAGAGGAGAGAGTTGTCTGTGTACATGAGGCAGTTGTAACATTGCCTCAGGATACCCAGATTCACCAGCTGGACTGGAGAGTGCACCTGAAGTTGCCCTTTGGTCATGCCTGAATAGTAGGGTGAGCTGCTTAGTCGCTTGGTTGGTGAGGGGTGAATAAAGAGCCGAACAAGTGCTGGACTGTAAGATGCTTTTTGAGTGCTTAGGAGTATATGGTTACACTTCAGAATCTCGAACTACTGAAATAGTGAACTTTAGTAGCTCGAGACCAAAGTGTCGAAACTGCACTTCTGCGAAAGTTCAGAAATGTCGAATCTGCGGTTGTGGAGGTGCATACATGATGTGGGATTCCCTTTTTTCATAATGTGAAGGTCTGATATGTGGATGTAGCTGCAGATTCAGGCAAGTGATATTTTAGTAGGGGGGTTTAGGTAGGTATTTTAGTGTGCGTGAGTGTGTTTGGAGTTTTGAGGTGTGGGTTAGGGTAGGTAAGATTGTGAGTAAGTGTTGAGAGTGGTGGTATTTGTATGTATGTGATGTGGGTTTGTGCAGGGGGAGTGTAGAATGTGTAGTGGTGGTTTATGTGTGCTTGTGTTTTTAGTGCAACCTTGGAGTTAGTATATATAAGTAGCAAGGGTGTGGGGGGTACAGGCAAAAATCTGGACAGTTGAGAGGTATGAATACACGTGTGTGTGTGTGTGTGTGTGTGTGTGTGTGTGTGTGTGTGTGTGTGTGTGTGCGCGTGTGTGTGCGTGTGTGCGTGTGTGCGTGTGTGTGTGTGTGTGTGTGTGTGTGTGTGTGTGTGTGTGTGTGTGTTAAAATTGCTGCATTTTATTACTGTCTATCCTGTCATGAAATAACATCATGCTTAGCTAAATGCATATGAAAGCAGGTAAACAAAGAGACCACAGTTTGACAATTTGAATCCAGATGCAATTGTATTTAGAAACCAGGTACAATATCTTTTTTTATATTAGCTTCTGTGTTACATTGAAATGTTTACACAAGTTTTACTGATGAGAATATTAGAATGATCTTAATGGCAGTAAGAAAAGTCATAGCACATCATATACTATATCATATGTAAGTGTCCAATTACAATACACTGGTGAGATGCAGTAATAATGAAAAGTGTTTTCATGTGTCTTAACTTTTGTCTAGCTTGCATTGCTAAAGACCCATATGTCATTGTACACTACTGAGATAGTGTGTTGAAACATTTCTATTGTTTCAAGTATATCGTATAGATCTGTCATTATATCTTGGCTCACAAGGGTTTTAAACATATTTGAACTACTATTTATGTGTTTTCCTAGTTTCATTGTGCATTTGCATAGGGACTTCTCTTTCTTGTCATGCATATCCGGTTATGTTCAAACTTTCAGTAACAGAAGTCAGGGAATGTTGGTTAGTGAAAAATATAACCCATGGAAAATATTTAATTTATTAACTGGTCTGACATTGAAGCCTGACTTATACAACAACAGGGTCTGGGAAATATCTGACTGACAAAAATAGAACACATTTCTAACTTTTGATTCTCAAAGTTTTACATTTCCAATAAAAATGTTGTTGTTCTTCTTCTGGCTTTTCCTGGTTAGGGGTCACCACAGCGGAACTTCGGTCTGCTAATGATTGGCAGTAGATTTTTTTTATGAGTGCCGAGGTGCCAGCTCAACACCCAACCTTCAACGAAGGCACGCCCATTCTACACATGTCTTTCGAATGCCACTCGACCACGGGGAGGACATGCAGACTCCACACAGAAGGCGCTCCAGCTGAGAATCGAATGGAAGAACCTCCTGCTGTGAGGCAACAATGCTACCACTGCACCACCGCGGCTTACTACATTTCCAATAGAAATAACATCAATAAAAATAACATCACTAAATCTGTTTCACCTTGCTGAATGCCCTTATCTTGAGAGAAACCTAGGTGTGGTTACTAGGTCAAAGTTTTTCCATTGTTCGTTTTACTTTCTTCTCTGAGTGACCTTAAAAGAAAACAGTCATATCAGAGAGAAGCTGTAATGCCTTCCCTGGGATAGTGTGTGGGATGGCATTTCACTTTTTATTTCCTGCTGTCTGTTTTCAGCATGGTGTCCTATGCTTACTTCTCTGCAATGCCAGTAACACAGCTGGAAAAAATAAATTAGTGGAAGTTAAGAAGTATTACTTTTTTCTTGTACGTGTTATTTCTATGAAAGAAGGAGAATCAAACTGCAATGATGATGATGATGGTGCAGATGCTGAAGCAGCAACATACGCTAGAAATGGTTTTACTTTACAGTACCAAAATCAGCAGAAAATGCGCAGTTAGCTCAAGTCCACATTGCCCATACGGTTATTAGTGTGCTTAGAAAATGTCCCTTCATTAACATTTTAATTTATCATACTAAAAAGCTTACTACGTCTAGAACAAATCATAAGGTAGCAGAACTGAATTTTACATCTGAAATAAAAAGATGTACTGATTTAGTACAACTAGTAAAGAATGTAGCTATGTGTCTTCAAAACTGAAAAACACCAACAACATCTATTTAAAAATGATAACAGAGTCGTAAGATACTCCATAATAGCCCACATCTGATGCCATCTCTTGAGAAATGAAATGAAAGTGCTCAGTCATGTTAAAAGTCAGCTGCGTGTTGCCTTTACTTCCTGCAGCCTACTGTATTCTATAATACTGAGTATTAATGCTTCAAGGATTTATATGAAGTGCATCTTTGTTGTATAGGTGACTTTGTAGGTGACAGAGGTAATGATGGAAAGAAGCTGAGTAACATTCTATAATTCTGAGTATTAATGCTTCATGGCTTTATAGTGAAGTGCATCTTTGTTGTACTGGTGACTTTTGTAGGTGACACAAGTAGTGATGAAGTTAAAACTACCAACGTAAAAATTTCAACAAAACACAAATTAAAGGTCATGCTGCTAAACAGTAGGAGTCTAAACATGAAACTGCACTCATTGCAAGCATTACTTACCCAGGAAAATGCTGACATCTGTGTGGTCAGACAAACCTGGTTCAATGCAGCAGAGAGCACCCCAGCCTTACCTGGTTACTCATCCGATCATACATTCAGACCCCAAACTGTGGGTAGTAAAGCCAAAGGAGGTGGTGTTTCAATATATATATTAAAGACATACACACCTCCAGTCTGTTCAAACAGTATGAGCACAGGAGACACTCCAGGTGCAGTTAACTATTAAGAAGACTTCTATACAAATAATAGCTAGCTATCGGCCCCCAAATCTGATCCAAGATGCCCAAACTGCCTATCTAGACCTCTTCGAATCTATCAAGATTCAACCCTTTACCCTGATCCTGCGTGACTTTAACTACCCAAACATTGACTAGAAGAACTAGTCTTGCCAAAACACAAATACCCAGAGATTCCTCGATTTTGTAAATGCAAATGCTTTGCAACAGCTAGTCGATACCCCCACAAGAGGTGATAATATTTTGGACTTGGTATTGACCAACATGAGTAGCCACTGCAGCATCCCTGCAGTATCATCCTCCCTTGTAAGATCCAACCATAAAGCGGTCATGTTTGAAGTCACCATCTCCCCCGACCCCCCTTTAGCTAGGGTCAATCAAAAAAACTTCTCCAAAGCTGATTACAGTATCCTGAGGGATGGTATAAACAGCTTCACAGCCCCCTCCCCTTCTCTAGGAACTGGCATCAGTATCCAAAACTATATCAAACTACTACACGAACATTTATATAGATGCATGGAATAAGGAATACCTGACAGGACTAAATCATTCTCCACAAGGAAGAGTAAAACTGTCTGGTGGACATCTGCAATAAATAAACTCTATAACAGAAGAAAAAAATTGCTGACCAGGACCAAGAAGGAGTACGTGCCCAGTTGGAAGCAATCTCTCCTTAGCCCTAACAAGCAAATAAGAGCACTAGTGAAATCCTCCAAAGAAAACCTCGACTTCAAATTGGCCACATCTAATAGAGACAATCATAAGATCTTCTTCACATATGTCCGTAATCTCAAAGGCAGCACCCAGATCTGTTCAGAACTGATAGTTAAGGACACCACACATACAAATGCCGTAGATATAGCAAACTTGCTGGCTGACAGATACAGTGAAAATTTCACCCCTCTTCCCCCCTACATCAGTAAGTCAGGACATTCCAAGTACCTGCCCCTTCCTCTTATATCTAGGGATCAGGTCATCACTGCTCTCTCAAAGGCAAAAATACAGCCTCCATGGGACCTGATAACATCCCATGCTGTATTCTACATGAACTCAGGCAGGAACTTGCAGCAACATTAGGTGCCATATTCAACCAAAGCCCGAGTACTGTCCTTCTCCCAGCTGAGTGGAGGATGGTCACTGTCATCCCTTTACACAAAGGTGGAGCGTCCACCAATCCAGGAAATTATAGGCCCATCAGCCAAACTAGCCTGATCTGCAAGGCCATGGAATGGACTATCATGGACCTCATTAACAAGAACATTGGCAACCTCCAAACACTCGATCCCACACAGTTTGGCTTCGTGAAGGGGAGGTCATGTCTGTTAAATTTGGTCGACTTTTTTGAGACATTCACCAAAGCCGTGGATGAGGAGACACTGCCTACCTTGACCTGGCCAAAGCCTTAGACACTATTCCCCACTCAGGCATAATAGATAAACTCTCTCAACTAGGCATCAATCCATATGTTACCAGATGGGTAGCCAACTGGCTCACTGATAGAACTCACCTTGTCAAAATAGGGGAAGCCACCTCAAGCAGTAGACCCGTATTGAGTGGTGTACCTCAGGGTTCGATCTTGGGGCCTCTGTTATTTGGGATATACTTTTCTGAGGAACAGGCCAAAACCAGTGGGCTATGGCTGATCAAGTTTGCAGATGACTGCAAGTTGGGAGCTGTCATCAATACCCCTAGTGACATGGACATCCTCCAAGAGGGTCTCACCCAAACAAATGACTGGTGCCAGAAACATGGCCTCAAGCTGAATACAAAAAAATGCATCATCATCATCCCCTTTGGGGAGAGAGATGTCCCCACAAATTAGAACATTAATAACAACGTTCTAAGCATGCAGTCAGTCGTGAGGGATTTTGGGTACCCAGACTGGTAGCAGCCTGACATTTGACCACCGTGTTGCTTCCATTGTATGGAAAGCTTTCTACATGGTCCACCTCATAAGTAAAGGTATCTCATCCAGGGACAAGGTGGTCATAACATCCCTGTATTCTTCCTTTATAAGGCCCATTATTGAGTACAATGCCCAATTCGGCATGTACCTCGCAAAGCACATGCAGCAGCTGGAGAGACCACAGAGGTTCCTCATCAGGAGAATCCAGGGGCTCAAAAATGTACCATACCCAGATAGGCTAAAATCCCCATGCCTCTACTCTGTTTCATACAGACTCCTCAGAGGTGGCCTCTTTCTGGCATACAAGGCAATCTTGAACCCTGCCTTGATGGGACTGCTGTATATCTGTAAGTCAAGCTCCATTCAAGTTACCTGTACAAGCTGCCTCAACCTGGTCTGTGACATCAATGGGACTTGCTGGCAGGAAAGATTTGTGTGCCATAGACTCCCCCATCTATAGAATAAACTCCCTCTCCACGTCAAGCAGAGTACCTCTTTACCCCTTTTTAAGCGCAATCTGGATAATTGGATGGGAAATAGAAAATACATCCCTGGGATTCCACCCATCTCCCTGCTGGACAGGAGCATCGGGTGCTGATTTGTCCATGCATGGGCTAAACTCTTAGCTAGGCTTATAAGGGCCTCAGGGCCAATAGCCTGGTAACTTCCTATGATCCTATGGAAACAAGCTCAGTAACATCCTATAATCCTGAGTATTAATGCTTCATGGCTTTATAGTGAAGTGCATCTTTGTTGTATAGGTGACCTTGTAGGTGACACAAATTATGATGGAAACAAGCTCAGTAACATTCTATAATCCTGAGTATTAATGCTTCATGGCTTTATAGTGAAGTGCATCTTTGTTGTATAGGTGACCTTGTAGGTGACACAAGTTATGATGGAAACAAGCTCAGTAACATTCTATAATCCTGAGTACTAATGCTCTATGGCTTTATAGTAAAGTACATATTTGTTCTATAGGTGACTGTAGGTGACACAAGTAATGATGGAAACAAGCTCAGTAACATTCTATAATCCTGAGTATTAATGCTTCATGGCTTTATAGTGAAGTGCATCTTTGTTGTATAGGTGACCTTGTAGGTGACACAAGTAAAGATGGAAACAAGCTCAGTAACATTCTATAATCCTGAGTATTAATGCTTCATGGCTTTATAGTGACGTGCATCTTTGTTGTATAGGTGACCTTGTAGGTGACACAAGTAATGATGGAAACAAGCTCAGTAACATTCTATAATCCTGAGTATTAATGCTTCATGGCTTTATAGTGAAGTGCATCTTTGTTGTATAGGTGACCTTGTAGGTGACACAAGTAATGATGGAAACAAGCTCAGTAACATTCTATAATCCTGAGTATTAATGCTTCATGGCTTTATAGTGAAGTGCATCTTTGTTGTATAGGTGACCTTGTAGGTGACACAAGTAATGATGGAAACAAGCTCAGTAACATTCTATAATCCTGAGTATTAATGCTTCATGGCTTTATAGTGAAGTGCATCTTTGTTGTATAGGTGACCTTGTAGGTGACACAAGTTATGATGGAAACAAGCTCAGTAACATTCTATAATCCTGAGTATTAATGCTTCATGGCTTTATAGTGAAGTGCATCTTTGTTGTATAGGTGACCTTGTAGGTGACACAAGTAATGATGGAAACAAGCTCAGTAACATTCTATAATCCTGAGTATTAATGCTTCATGGCTTTATAGTGAAGTGCATCTCTGTTGTACAAGTGACTTTGTAGGTGACACAAGTAATGATGAAAACAAGCTCAGTAACATTCTATAATCCTGAGTATTAATGCTTCATGGCTTTATAGTGAAGTGCATCTTTGTTGTATAGGTGACCTTGTAGGTGACACAAGTAATGATGAAAACAAGCTCAGTAACACTTGTGCAGCAAATGCAGGGAGAGAAAGGCTGTGCTATTATTTCAGGTTCATGGGTTGAAAAGGGTAAAACATTTTTCTAGACCCAATTGATCTGATGGCTTTTCTTCATGACTAAATGTGGCAACTTTCCTTCTTTCATTAGATGAATAAAACAAAAACCCAACAATGTAATGGAAAATATGAAATGGACAAGGTCATAAATGAAAAAAGTATTTGAGTCAGTTCATTCATTTTTATTAACTAATGTACTAGCCAGTTTTATGTGTAAAACTATTTTTTCTTACAATTAGAATGAGAAGGAATGTAATGATTTCCCTCATATTGACATTGGGAGACAGGTAAGGAATTATAAAGCAGAAAACTCAAAATAAGGTTGGAGTATTCCATACAGCTTCAGATATGGATTGTATGTTCTGCATAGCAAAAAATGGAGTAATCCATGGAGCTTCCGATATACACTGTATGTTGTGCAAGAAAAAATTAAAAAAGTGTTCAGATCCTTCCTAAAAATAAACAAAAAGTTTAAATTCTTTTTGAACCACAATTTCATGCTATACAGGTCTCTCTCTCCCATTTAGACACCTTGTGGTACATCAGACAATGAGCACCTTTCAGTGTTCCTTGTTTCTGCAACAGTTATGGGTTTTATGGGCTCAAGTTACTAGCCCAAGGCCCAACCCTCCTCAGAGGGTGCACCACACACATTTGCACACACACACTCACACCTAGGGCCAATTTAGAGTTTCCAATC
This sequence comes from Protopterus annectens, assembly GCF_019279795.1. Lineage (NCBI taxonomy): Eukaryota > Metazoa > Chordata > Ceratodontiformes > Protopteridae > Protopterus > Protopterus annectens. Next base: position 553,882,484 of record NC_056733.1, read on the forward strand.
CACCTATTGCATTTCTTTAGAATGTGGAAGGAAACCAGAGCACCTGGAGGAAACCCACGCGAACACAGGAGGACATGCAGACTCTGCACAGAAGGCACCCCAGCTGAGAATCAAACCGGAGAACCTCTTGCTGTGAGACAACAACACTAACCACTAGACCACTGTGCTTCCCATTCTACACAGGTAATGAGTTCTTACTGTAAAAGCAGTTGAGCAGTTCAGAATTAGAATCAGTCAAAAATCAGGGACTTTAAAGGTGTTTCTTTACACTCACTCAAGTTTGGGACAACCATAAAGAATGTCTGATATTGTAAATAAACATACACAGTTCTTGTAAACTCTACAGAGAAGGAAGGACCAATAGTTAGCACCAAGGACTGAATGGAATTGAAATGAATGCTTGCTGTTTTCTTCTGAACAAGCTCAGAAGGTTCATCCCCAGTTTGAGAGTAGAGACAGAGTAAGAAAGCTTATCCACTCCAATGAAAACAAAATCTGCAGATTCATTTCCACTTCCTCCCTTCAAGAACACCACTGCCTTACCCTCTCCAAGGCCAAATAGCTATGAGTCTCCTGAACATATAAACTGATTCTAGGGTCTCTTGTTTGCAAACTATTTCAACCAGGTGCCTTTCCACCTCTTGCCGCCAAACTCCATATAAAAACCACTCCCTGCAACCTGTCTATGGAATTATCTTCTTTGGTTACACCGTGTTTGTGAAATTGTTCTATTTTCTTTTTTTGTGAATCTCTTCACCCAGGCTGTCCTGCAAATCATCTGTAGTGATCAGTGTACTAGCCCAGTAAACAAACTAAAATAAAATTAAATAGAATTAAATAAATAAAAATAAATAAAACAGCATACGCACATGATTTGTACCACCTCTTGATCTGCCATGTAGTGCTCCAAGTATTTATTAATATCTTGTATGTGTTTTCTAACAAAAATAGCAGGAGTAAACACATTATTTTTTCAGCCAAGGTATCTACTTCCAGTAATGCACTCTATAACTGTATAATGCATCATCACTGGGGGGAGGGGGTGTAGCTCGTTTGATAAATGATACTTTCACTAAAAGACATCATACTGAGATTATTTAGTCACTTTGGGTTTGGTAAAGTATCTTATAGCCTAAATTTGGCTTGATTAGATGTCACACTGAATAAAAGGTCAATTGGTTGAACGGCATTCTGTTTGTTCACACATTATTGTCTGATTTTAAGCAGATTGAATGTTTAAGGCTGTTGTTAAGGTTATTGTTTTTGCTATTGTTAGGGATAATGGTTAATTTTAGGATGAGAGGTAAGCTTAGATTTTTGGTTAAGATTACATTCAGAGGATGTACAGACAACTGAGACCCCACTGAGGATTGCGGTGGGCTTTGTTTTCTACAAAAATACTATGAATAATTACAGGTATGAATGCAATGGATTCACATCAACTTAAATGCAACAATTTCAACAAGTTCCATTCTTAGCTAAATGATTCTGCTAAAATGCACTTTCACAGCAGACCAAATCTAAACCTCTTTCTATAGGAAATCAAGTCCCCCTACACCCCCATGTAGGGGCGATTCCCCCCCACCTCTATCTTGCATATAACTCCACAGTCTCATAGCATTGGGGAAAGGACAAAGTCAAGTTCACTAATAGTGGTTTGCAGTGGAACAATTTAACGGGAAAGAGTCCATGGTAAAAACTGCAGTCTTTCAGTCATCACATTCCCTTTACATTTTGTATGTTTTTGATAACTTTGGGTTTCAGTACAATTCCACGTGTGTTTATATTTGATTGTGTGGAATCAATAGCATTGTTTTCAGTAGGGCTGTATTTTCTGTAACCATCATTCTATTGTTACTTTTTTCAATTAAGTGTGAAAAGACACTAAAAGTAATGGTACAATCCGTGCTTCTTATAGCAACCTCTTAGTTTAACTGGCCAAATTATAAAAACCAAGACTATTGTAAGATGCACAAAAGGTAAAACTGTGGATATGCTTCAATTTCCAGAACTGTAATATACCTCCCATGGTCTGCCACAAATGATCTTAACAGCCTGGCAGATCATTGCAGTATGACTTTAAAACATAAAGTACACATTTTGGCAGGGCTGGAAGTATTTCCCTTTGTTCTCTGTCGATGAAACCATGTAGGTATTATATATTTTATTTATTTACATTTGTTAACTGGGTAGTGTCCAACTGGATTGAAAAAAAAATGTTTTCTGCAAAGACTCGGAGAAAAGCTCCACAACAAAAAGAACATTATTAAGGTACAAGGTGCAAGCAGTAAACTTAATTTAAGTAGTACATTGCTAACAATATGTAAATGAGCTTAACAAAAATATTATAGCAACAGGAAAAAATAGGAAGAATATTAGTTCGGAGCAATACAGAGGCATAGCCAATTATCTAGTTTAACATGTGGATAGGTTGGGATTTTTAGTTATCTGTTGAGAAGGGTGTTCCAATCTTTGGCTATTTTATGGGAGTAGAGGGAGTCTCCCATGATTGTTGTGAGACTCTCCGTGATAGTTGTGAGACTGGGTTGCTTTAGCATTAAGTTGTTGGATGACCTGAGGAGTCTACAGTTTGTGTTTGGCTGGACTAGGTTTGATAGAGATGGGCAGTCAGTAGGGATGAATACACTTTTATGGGCAAGTGAAAGTTGTTTTAGTCATAATAGGTTGGGAAGTTCTAGTCATAATAGCTTGGGAAGTTCTAGCCAGCTGAGCTGTCGGACAGCAGTGCAGTGCAGTGTAGTGTGTTCTGCGGTATTGGTTGGTAACAAACTTAGCTAATTTGTTATATCAGAGCAGTACAGGTGGGTGGACAGCAAGTGGGATCTTGCAGTGGGCCGTCTAGCTTGCTGTGTAAGGTAAGGTTTAACCCTGTATGCAGCACCTAGTTTAAAGTGGATTTTTTTGATGTTCAGATAGATGTGTTTATCAAATTTTAGTGAGTCATCTATGGTTACCCCTAGCATCTTGGTCTGATTGGTGGGTCCACTTTTTGTACTGTTGTTAGAATGGAGAGGAATTGGGTACTGGGCTTGGAAGATTTATTACAGAAAAGTATGAGCGTGATCTTATTTGGATTTAGGATAAGTTGTTGGCTGGTGAGGTACTTTTCAATGCCTTGGAATGATGATTGCATTTTGTGTTAGAGTTCTTGTAGGGAGTGGGCTGAGCAGATAATGGAGGAGTCATCTGCATATTGGATGACAGTGTCATGTTGAGTGGCAGTATATAGGTTGTTGGTAAATATTATGAAGAGGAGGGGCCCAAGTATGGAGCCTTGTGGTACCCCCGTGGTGACTGGTAATAGTGGTGAAAGGCTGTTTGCCCACTTAGTGGCTTGTTGTCGGTCGGATAGATAACTGTGAAACCATGTTAGGGGTGTGGTATTGAGATTGTAAGAGCATCTGATGGAACACTGTGTCAAAAACTTTTGACATATCTAAGAAAATGGCTGAGACTAGTTGTCCTTCATTTTTGAGGTGGCGAATGGTCTCTGTAAAGGTTGTGAGGGCTGAGTTAGTACTGTGTTTAGGCCTGAAGCCATGCTGGGTGCTGGAGAGTAGGTTGTTGGTAGTGAGGTGATTCATGAGTTGCTGGTGGATACATTTCTCTAGAATTTTGCCAAGGGGGGATAGAATGGCAATGGGACGGTAGTTAGTTATGTTTCTAGATGGGCCGCCCTTATGAAGTGGTATGATATGAGAGATGTTCCATAATTTGGGAACATACTGTTCAGAGATAGAGCGGTCTATTAGTAATGATATGGGGTAGGTGATGGATGGGGCAGCTAGCTTTAGGTAGTCATTTGGAAGTTGGTCGGCAGCTAAGCAGCAGAGTTTTAATTCACATGGGAGTTTTTTTATGTAGGAAGTTGGAATGGGAATAAAGGAGAAGGATTGTGCATCATTAGAGGTAGGGGAGGGAACAGTGAGTGGTGGGATTGTGTTGTCTAGGAGAAAAGTGATAGAGTTGATAAAGTGGGAATTGAATTGTGAGGCTAAAAGCACAAAGGAGTTAGTAGTGAGGGGGGGCAGGGTAGGGGTTTTACCGGGGTTAAGGACTGGGTTGATATTCTGCCAGAATGTTTGTGGATTGTGCTGGTATTTTTGCTGGCAGGTGAGGAAATAGGTTCTTTTATCCTTGATGATGTTTTTCTTAGCATTGTTTTTAAGTTGTTTGTAAAGGGTGAGATCATTGCTACTTTTGGTCATATGATATAAGTGACCAGGCCTTATCTCTTTGTTTCATTAGTGGTTTTGTTTCTTTATAAAGCCAAGGTAGCTGATTGTTTTTTTGATGAATTTTTCTATGGGGAGCAAGATTATTTAATATTTCAAGGAATTTGTTATTGAAGTATTCTACAGCTAGGTCTAGTTGCAGGTATTTTAATGGAGACCAATTGCAGTTTTGTAGTAGTAAATTGAAGGTGTCAGAGGAGAAATATTTTTTGCTATCGGTGTATTTGTACAAGATGCTGGTTTGGATATGTGATTTCATCCTAACTAGAAATGTAGGGACATGGTCACTTAGCGTGACTGGCAAACAGCATGCCTGGTACCTGTGGTTTGGTTTGTTGGTTAAACTCCAGTCTAGAAGTGATTTTTTATTGGAGTGCTTGTCGATGCAGGTGGGGTAGCTAATAATTTGTGTGAAGTTGTATAAGTTTATAAATGAGGTAGGGGAGTCAGAGGAGCAGGAGAACCAGTCTAGGTTGAAATCACCTAGAATGATGGTTTCTTGATATAGAGAAAATATGACCAGGATATGAGGGATTCTATATTGTGCAGGTTGTTGCCTGGTGGTAGGTAGAGGGCTATGATGTTAATGGATTTGGGATGATTAATTTGGAGGTGAGTGATAAGGACTTCACATGAGAGATATCTGGTAGGGAACAGTTTAGTTTTTCTAGATTAAATGATTTTTTTAAACATAATTGCTACACCCCCCCCCCATGTTTGTTTATCCTGTCCTGTCTTATAATATTGTAACCACTTGTAGTAATTTCAGAGTTTTTGATGTGGGGCTTTAACCAGGTTTCAGTCATGACTGCAATGTCTGGGGAGTAGGAAACTAGGGTGGCAGGAAATTCAGGTAATTTGTTTGCAAGGCTTCTGAGATTAAAGCATGTAATGAGAAGGTCAGAGTTACTGGTAATAGGTAAAGATGTATTGGTAGTGGTATCTGTGAGATCTTGCATGGATGTGGAGGAACAGGAGCTTGGGGGTAATGGGTTGGTTACATGGGAGGTACAGATGGGCCCAGGATTGGGATGGATATCTGATTGGGGTATTACCTTTGTTAGAGAGTACAAAATTAGGTGCTTCAGTTTGGTTATAAGTTGGTTATACCTGTAGAAGGACAACTGAGTGTTGGTGTGTTGTATATGTCTTGAAGGGAGGAGATTAGTATTAAATCTAGGGTAAGACTTGGTGATGATATAATGATAAGGTTTGCATTGGTAGGTATGATGAGGTGTATGTGAGTGTTGGAGATGGGTGTTTGGTGAGTTTTAAGTTATGGGAGTTGGTAGCATAGTAAGCAAGGAGGAGGATGCCAGATAATTGAGCGTTGTAGAGCAGTTTTGGCCTTTCAGTCTGACTGTAGAGTGGGTGTGGAATCAAGAAGTGAGAAGTGAGGTATAGGAAAGTAGAGTGTAGTATGGTATTGTGGAAATTCTGGGTATTATGGCAGACCCTCCACATCAGTGGTACAAGACGAGCACAGTCCTTATGAAAAAGTGTTAAAAAAACCATTATGTCAGTCAGATCAGGTGGTGTGACAGTATGGCTGATATGCTTGGTTCAGAAAATTCAGGAACAGCTACACGAAGAAGGCAATAACTGACAGGATGCATACATGATTATTAGTTATAAGTTCATAGGTAAGTACTAGGCTATCTGCCCTAGTGGGCTGTTATAAGCCTAGACAATTTCTCTTTCAAAGGTGAGAATCAAACTCTGTACCTCATGTTTGTGAGGTAAACACCTTAACCATTATAACATCCCCCAACCCCACTGTAATAGATCCAAAACAGTTTTCTGGCCACTTGAAAGTACAAGACAAAAGAATCAGTTGACAATTGTGAAACAAACAACAAACAAGAAGAATACCTCTACCCAGATGAACAGTGTACATGGATAAAGCCCTGACTGCACCTGTACCAGAATTTGAGTAGTAGCTTGGAGGCTACAAGTATGGAATTGAGCATTTGATGCTTTCCTACCCATTCTGGTGAAATATATGGGTAATCTGGTGACTGTCCATCTGTAACTTGCAAGTGGAAGTTTCCCAGCAATGATGATCAGCTGGGAACTAGAATCATGTGCTTGATGCTTCTAAGCCAGTGATGGTAGCTCCCTCTCTGTATGTATATGAGATCACATACAAGCAGATATAAGTCTTGCAGTGATAAGGGTGCTCACATCTACTAGCAGTGCGTGGGGTTAGGGCTAATAAGAAATGCCTCCCTGCAAAGGTCAATGAGGGCTTCAGGCTTAGATCTGGCTGGTGTTGGGAGACGGTAGCAGTGGAGCTGAGGCATAGAGTGGACTGCTGGTGGATTCAGCCCTCTGCTCAGGCCACTTGTGTTACTGCTGTGGACAGTCTGATGAAGGGGGAGGGCCACAAAAGGCTCATGATCCTAAGATGACCGTGGCACATATGTGCATCCTAAAGTCAAGCCTTACCTCAATTCTACCACTTTCCACTGATAGAAAATGAATGGGCAAACACTAATTAAAGAGTGGACCTAATGATTGGTGGGCAAGGAGACAAAAACATAGAAAAAAATAATTGTTTAGGGGAAGCTCCACGACATACCTTCACAGGTGGGCAATTCATTCCCCTTTATTTTTTATACACAACTTTGAGGTCATTGCAGCTCAGTGACCTCAATAAATGACTTTTGTTATAGTCATGGTTGTCCTGTTTAGGAACTGTTATATAACTCACCATTGTATGATATCAATTTATCACAAACTGCATTGTGACTTTGAACAGGTACTTAAGTTTTCTTTTAGGCAGGAAAATGTTAGTGAACAGACTGAGACTAGTTGCTGCCATGATATACTCCATGAAATTATTCAAACAGCCTTGTTGTGAAGGGCATACTAGTTAGGCTAAGGATCAGTGATCTTCTAACTATTTAAATGGTGGGTTTTGCAATAAATTCTGTGGACAGCATCCACACAGTAAGGGCTGTTGATACTACCTCCACACACACACACACACACACACACACACACACACACACACACACACACACACACACACACTCGAAGGTTACTAGTGGTATCTGTCAAGGCTTTGTCCTATGCCTTCTGTTTGGCATCTACTTTTCCAACACAGAAGAAGAACTCAAAGGTCAATGGTTAACCAAGTTTGCTGATAAATACAGCCTGACTGCTTTTATAAGATCCCCTGCTGATACACAGGTACTTCAGCAAAGGGTAGAACCATGCCAGTTCCTGGTGTACTAAACATTAGCTTACTGTAAACATATGTAGAGTGATTTTACTTAGGAAAAATTAGTTTGAGAGCTCATATGGTATTAAAGGCAACCATCTTTTGAACTGATACAGTCACTAATAATCAAGGTACTTTATCCATTATGAATGGTATTTTGACAATCATGTTTCAATCATAGTTATGAATTCATTGTACATGGCAAACTTAATTTGCAAATACATTCCCCTTGGAGCCAAGGAGGTCATAGTTCCTCTCTATATACCCTTCATTATAATGACCACCTTCAGCACATACCTCCCAAATTCACATTGCTCAAATAAAAAAGGCCAAAGATTTCTAACTAAAAAAAAAAATCACTGAACTAATCTCCTAAGCATCCCTGATGGATTCAAAGCCCTCTCTCTATACTTCATCTTCTACAGGGTCTTCTATGTTGATCTTTGCTTAGCCTTCCATGCCATGAAAGGCTATGCTATAACTGGCCTCCTCCACCTTTCCAAATTAAAGATCTTGACCTTCCTCAACTCATCAACAGGACTTTTATTTATCATTTGTTTACTGGGGAAGTCTGACGTGGAACAAAGCCAATTTTTCAGCAGAGGCCTGGGGAGAAATGCTCCAGATGCATGCCTTTGTAATGTGAGAGGAAACCAGAGTACCCACACAAACACAGGGAGAACATGCAGACTCCACACAGAAGGCACCCCAGCCAAGAATCAAACCAGAGAACCTCTTGCTGGAAGGCAACAACGCAACCGCTGCACCACTGCGCCATCTATAGCAAAGATATGTTGACATGATAGCTATCTCACACAAAGGATCTACTCTTTGTGGAAAAGTCTTTCCCTACAAGTCAAGTCAAAGGACCTTTAAATCCAGCCTTGACTTTTGGGTAGGTATTTATTCACCCCTGGAATATGTAGCCTAGCAGTACTTGATTGTAGTAGACAAAACAAAACAAGTTATTGAGGCTTCCACTGGCTAGGTTTGTCAATGGTCATTCAGACTGCGTATCACATATTCACTGAATAAATAGAAAGCATTTACTTCTTGTCAGTGTGCTACCATACAAACATAGAAATGATGTCAGTGTTAGCAGCAAAACCATGTCAGGTATTATAAAATTATTTTTGTTTTGTTTCTTTCATCTTTAAGTGTTAACCTTGCAGCTCAGTGACAGAGAAACTGAAAAGTCTGCCTTATTTTCTCTACTAACATATTATGGATTTTTTTAATACAACAAGTGCCAGACTGGGATTAGCTATCAATAGTCATTTACTTCTTTTTAGGCTTTTGCCTAAATGTCTGCTAGCAAATCGAGTCTTCCATTGTGTTGGCATGATGAAGTTCTGCCCCTTGCCGAGTAACAATCAGTACTCATTAAACAGAGCTTCTTTTCTGAATGACCTTATATATAGTGCAGTACCCTCACTCCGTGCCATACTTTGAACACCTTAACTTAAAATAAAAAATATGCATAACACATTTTACAGCTGTGTATTAAACAGCTGGAAACAGATTATACTTTCAGAACTGACAGCACATGTCTGGGAAATGTTTGTGAAGAAAGAGGTGAGGTTGAACAGTAGCACCCTGTGTAACTAAGAATAGAGTGTGTCAAAGAACATAGAAGGCATAAGGAGCCTGATAGTGGAAAAGAATGCTGGGAGTGTTTACACTGTCACCTAGGTGCAATGGCCCATTTGCTATTAAACATATCTGAATGATGATGCAAAGTCGTCTTCTTCTTTCTCATGTCTAAGAGATGATGAGAAATCTGTTTACATTATAAATGTAATATATTAAAACATGCTGCTCATCTAAAGGCTCGGTAAGGTAATTAGAAATTAAATGTCTAAATAAATGTAATGCATGCAATGGCACATAGGCAGACAGGCACACACACACACACACACACACACACACACACACACACACACACACACACACACATATATCATTTGGTCTTTTTGTAACCACTTCCAGCATACATACACACACACACACACACACACACACACACACACACACGCACGCACACACACACACACACACACACACACACACACACACACACACACACACACACACACACTCACACACACACACGCACAAACATACAAACATGCACACACATGATTTGGTCTTTTTATAGCCACTTCCAGCATACACACACACACACACACACACACACACACACACACACACACACACAAACACACACACACGCACGCACACACACATAGCATTTGGTGTTTTTGCAGCCAGTTCCAGCATGCACACGCACACACACACACACACACACACACACACACACACACACACACACACACACACATGCATGCACTCAGTCACATGCAAACACACACACAAACATGCACTGGCACACATGCACATAGTCACAGACAGTTTAACTTTTCTTGACTAGGTAGACGGTACTGGGCCAAGTAATATCCACATAAATGTGTGAACCCCTTTTTTGTGAACCACAAAATTAATAAAAGCCTACATTAGATAAACTAGACAGACTACTGAGTCTTTTTCAGGTGGAACGTCAATGGTAAATCATAACATTTGGATTGTTATATATTATGTCATCTTCCTCATCCAGTTTTTCTCAACAGTCTCATTCATGACTTGAGGACTGATGCTCTTCTTGCAACAGCATTCCATGCCCCTTTAATGAGTGCATGTGACACATATTTATGCTCATCAGTCTTTGTTCCTGTTCATGTCCCATATCAGTTCAGGAATAATTTAATGTACTTAGTGATTCACTCCAATTTAATGTTTTGTGCTCTTCTTTAGAGTCAAACATTTATGAGGACCAATAAAATCATAGGAATTAATAACAGAGCAAAATTCCCTTATTAAGAAAATGAATGGATGGGAATTTGACAGTAAACAGGAAAAGAAGGGCAAAGTTGTTTAACTTTAGTTATGGATGTTTCCTGTTTGAATATCCTATGTATCTGTGTTCTACTTTTTTATTTTATTTTTTTTATTTTTACATTTGTATATTTTGTTTCTTCTTTTATAAGTGATGGAGTTCAACAAAGTTTGAATGAATAGTACAGAGGATAAGGTAATTTTTAATAACAGCAATAAAGAACAATAGTAAAGCATATCTATCTGCTACATTTCAGAGGAAGGTATTAATACTTGTATGACTCATAAGAAAAGTGATTTGATATAATTTATATTTCAAACTAGAAAAACATTCTCCTCACCCACCTTGTACTATGAAAACAAACATTTTTAGCAGCACCTTTTGCTACTACCTAACTTGTTGTACCCTAATCTCATGCAGCACATGTCATTCAAGCAAGGCCTGCTACTGACATAACTGTTGTGCTCCTTCATTGTCAAGAGACTTTTTTTATTATAGTTCAGAAAAAGGTGTGACAGCTGGGTCTTATACTGGTAGTTTCATTAGACCCATGTCAATCTTTGGACAGTACACAAACATGTAAATCTTAATAGATACTTTCAGAGCTTTGATAGGAAAAATTTAAAAAGAAAATTACTCCATCTGATTTATCAGGTGTATGAGAAATGTTCTGCATGAGTTAGATGTACTCACTTTCAATTCAACATTAAAATAAGAAAACTTTCTTTATGGAAATTAAGTTTTATGTCAGAATTTTCTGAATGCAAGTAAAAAAAAACTTAAGAGCAATATTTAAAATTTGTCCCAATTTTTCAGCCTTTATTTTAGGCTTTGTCCAGATTTCTTGAGCTAAGAGGTTGAGAGGTATGTTTGTTGCTCTTATAGCTTCGCCAGCTTGATAAGAATTCAAGTTTATGAAGCAAAGGTCATTAAAGTGTGTGCATCTAGAACTTCAAACTTACTGTATTAAACGCATGCTCAACCCAAAAAGACCAAACTACTACTTTCCCCCCAAATCCCTCTCTCATGAAAAAACAAAATTTAAAGTCCTCTCTCCTGATAATACAACTGTTGAAGTCACTTCTCATAGCAATCTATTTGGGGTAATAGCACATAGCATTCTTACATTCGACCTGCATATACAAAATTGTAAAAGAAAAACCCATCAAAAACGAGGGATGCTTTACAGAGCCAAAATTTTCTCACTGATGCAATTAAAACTACACTTGGCACTACTTATCTCCTCCACACTCTTCTTTATGGTGCTGCCATCCTTACTAACATCCAGGTATAACTGAAACAATGCTGTAACAAAGCTGCTAAATTTGTAGCACATACCCCTTTCAGAACCCACCACCGTATAGCACTCAAAAGCCTAAATTGGTTAGAACTACCACATCAGCTAACATATACACAACTTCTTACCACCATTCTCACATTACTATTACTTTCTCTCAGGCAGCCATATCGGTCTATCTTGGAGTACATTTGTGGCTACCCATCCAGTCATCTAGTTTATGTTTAAAGGAAGTTAGGAAGTTGCACAGCTTAATATGCAGGGGAAGTTAATTCTAGAGGCTTGGTAGACACTGGGTTCTAAACCTGTCTCTCCATCATGTTTTACCTTTTGGTGAAAATGTATGCCTATTTCTATAATTGGTGGAGACCCTGGATTTACAGGGAAACAGGAGGACCAGGACAACTGGGTCTCTAATGGCAGGGAAAGACAAGAGAGCTCCCCTCAAAAGTGAAGAAAACATAAACTGTTTACCTCCCAATATGTTTCATTAAAATGTTCATTTTAGTGGATTCATTATAATTCCCTGCTTATTTATTTATTCTAGCAACAGATTAAATATGTTATAGCTGTTAGTCTGGACAAAACAGGTATTCGCACACTAGTATTTGCTCATGATGCATTTTTTCCTTCAAAAGTTCCACCAAGTTTATGTATTAAAAATAAGTAACATGATTTTGAATAAAATGGGCAAAGCACTTTTTTCCATTTATCTCTGTCTGATCACTTATATTTCACATGCATACATACATATATATGTGCATATATCTATACATATATACATACACATGTGTGTGTGCGTCTGTGTGTGTGTGTGTGTGTGTGTGTGTGTGTGTGTGTGTGTGTGTGTGAGGGAGACAGTTCTGAGGTAAATTTTAATATTGATTTTTGAAGTGACATTTTAATTTTTATGTTTTTTTGCAGGTTTAATGAGGATTATGTTGTGCTTCAAGTAGGACTTGAACCCAGACCATCTGGATCACTGGTGGCACACCGGTTTCCTTGTAGGGAATTATTAGCCATACAGTCATCTTGCCCTCTATGCTGTGGCTTGGATATTTATACACAGCTCATCTTGGGGAATGAAACATTCTCAACTGCTGCTTACTGTCTCTCTCTGATGTTAAGGGTGTATTGAGTTTAGGTACTGTCACTAGTAACTGTGCTGTCATTCTGTGATTTTTTTTCCCTGCATCACTTCTGGTATTATTTTTTAACAATGTAGGTGATAGCATGCGTGCGAGTGAGTGGCGCGAATGAAGTACCGCTGCAAGGCTAGCCACCTGGTGGTGCAACCTTGGCTCGAGATGATTGTCACTGCTGAAGTGACACCCCGGCCCCATGTGCAAAATGAGAAAAGGGGTTGAGGATGGATGGATGGATGGATGAATTTGAAAGCTATCTTGTTTGTTTTCTGATTACCTGAGTAGTCCATGTCAAGGTTGCAGGGCAGTAGGGGCCTATCCTAGTACTTAATGGGCACAAGACAAAGAAACAAATGCTGGATGGGAGTGCTAGTCCATCACAAGATTCAGACATATTTACACACACCACCCCAGCTGGAGAATCAGTACTGTGAGGCAGCAGTACTAACATGTATACTATTGTGAGGCAGCAGTACTAACATGTATACTATTGTGAGGCAGCAGTATGGATGGATGGATGGATGGATGGATGGATGGATGGATGGATGGATGAATTTGAAAGCTATCTTGTTTGTTTTCTGATTACCTGAGCAGTACTAACATGTATACTATTGTGAGGGCAGTAGGGGCCTATCCTAGTACTTAATGGGCACAAGACAAAGAAACAAATGCTGGATGGGAGTGCTGGTCCATCACAAGATTCAGACATATTTACACACACCACCCCAGCTGGAGAATCAGTACTGTGAGGCAGCAGTACTAACATGTATACTATTGTGAGGCAGCAGTACTAACATGTATACTATTGTGAGGCAGCAGTACTAACATGTATACTATTGTGAGGCAGCAGTACTAACATGTATACTATTGTGAGGCAGCAGTACTAACATGTATACTATTGTGAGGCAGCAGTACTAACATGTATACTATTGTGAGGCAGCAGTACTAACATGTATACTATTGTGAGGCAGCAGTACTAACATGTATACTATTGTGAGGCAGCAGTACTAACATGTATACTATTGTGAGGCAGCAGTACTAACGTATACTATTGTGAGGCAGCAGTACTAACGTATACTATTGTGAGGCAGCAGTACTAACATGTATACTATTGTGAGGCAGCAGTACTAACATGCATACTATTGTGAGGCAGCAGTACTAACATGTATACTATTGTGAGGCAGCAGTACTAACATGTATACTATTGTGAGGCAGCAGTACTAACATGTATACTATTGTGAGGCAGCAGTACTAACATGTATACTATTGTGCCACCCACAGTCTTGTAACAATGACTGTTATGTTTTATTTAGTTACGATTACAACTAATTAAAGTTCTCACCACAGATGGCTGAATTAGATGTAGGAACATGGGACAGTGCTAGGCCAGGTATACAGGGACCATAACAGTCCTATCCCTATACAACTTTAAGTAGACACACCTAAAAGTTCTTGCCACCCATTTTAGGTTCATCGTTATACACTAGGTTAATTATCACCAGGGCCATTTTAAGCTTTGCTGAGGAATCCAACCCAATTTATTAGGAGGGGGGTATGTTTGTTAGGAAGTTTCTAGAGGTTATATTGTGTGGAAGTATGTTAGTTTGGACATTACTGTCTGCCTCTGTCTATCACAGACATGGAGGCCAGACCCAAGGTAAATTTCCGATTTCCCATCCATTGGTCATGGTTATCCTTAAACAGGGTTAGGGATGGATTCCGCTTCACGTAGACAGGGATCCTACTCCACAGCATGTAGATTCTCTAAGACTCATACCTTGACAGCATGTCTTCTTTATGTCACAAGCAAAATGTAAATCTTTGGATCTAGTGGTTTTGATGCTGTTCAATTTGCAGATGTACAAAAGGTCCATCAGAGCTAGATCTGAGGATACCTTGTATGTTAGGCATAGATTTCTTCTCAGTCACTTGTAGGAGATAAAGTACAAAAACAAGGCTTTAAGATGATAAGTATAGGACAATGTGTTTATGTCCTGGATTCTCCAATAAAGGAACATTCCAACTGTTACATATGTCTGGTCAGGTACATGCTAAAGAGGAATTATACTAAATGATGGGTCTGATAATGGCCGAATAAAATGGCACTATGACCTCCTTATAAGTTACTTAATAGTGGCCAGGTTGTAATTCAAGCATGGCCCTACATGACAGCCATGGTGTAAATTTATGTCTACCCAGCCAGCCAAACAGACTAGCCATAAAGGCAAATGAAGTAGTATATTGCTTGACCAGTAATGACAACGTATTCCATATGTTGGGAATATGTTGAGATAGGAACCTCCCTGCAAGTCTTGTTTATTTGTTTATGCAACCTTACATCCCTAGTATTGATGTGTCTAGAGCCACTGATTTTTGCAAAGAAGTAGGAGGTCGAAGAGGATTGGGTCTTTCATGGCTCCAAATGCAAGATACAGGTTACCTTGGCACGCACAGTAGGCTAGTGAGGATACAAAGAATTGTGCTAACCCATCACGATAATTAAGGAATTTATGACTTATGACTTATGATTTATGATTTTTTTTTTTGTTAAAAATCACTGGGACCTTTTCAGTTGCTTGATATGCTTACACTTGTACAAACCACAAGGGACATCATAGTTAACAATGTGTCTGATAAGGGAAGAGTACAGTGATAACATGGCTTCTTGGTATCTTGAAGATATTCCCTTGGAAATTACCTGGGACAGATAGAAGGATTTCCTGACTAGAGTGAAAATAATGAATCAATAAGAAAGAGTTAGAGTTTCCCACATAAGTATCCTGGAACTGGGGTACCAGTTATCCTATATGATGTGGTAAACGTTTTTATCAGGTATAAGAGTCCAGCTTTCGGTCATCAGCAAAATGGGTCAGCTAAACTTCATGGATATTAGTTTGGATGTTTGTAAAGTAGATACTGAACAGGAGTGGGAACTGCATTGATCCCTAGGATACCCCACTAGTTAAATTTTATGTTTAAAGACAGTACCAACAACTTTTACTACATGAGATGTGTTTGATAACCAGTTTGCAATCCAGCAGATAATATAGGGCTTTCCATTAGATTTATCTAACGTTTCAATAACACCAGAATGGGGGATAGTATCAAAAACCTTGGCCAGGACAAGATAAGCCACATGTAATGAGTGGCCATTATCTACAGCTTTTCCAACCTTTTTAAAGAAGTTTACTCGGTTCAGGAGACGGGACTTGTCCTTTGCAAAACCAAACCAAACTAAACAGCATCTAAATCAGTTAAGCTGCCTAATTGTGCATGAATGAGCTCTGCTGTGATACATTCAATGGCTTTGCATATAAGTCTGGTGACGCTGATAGCTCTATAATTACCTAAGTCTGAAGATGGCCATCCTTGTACAGCGGAGTCACAGCGACAAACCAGGTGGATAGGCCAAGGATGAACAGTTTAAGTCAAGACACAGACAGAGCTTATTTAGCACTGACAAGAATGCAGTCCATTACACTATCTGATACCATACAAACATTATTTTTGGCTTTTGACATTACACTGATATTAAGAGATCTCCAAGGTGACTACTACAAGAGAAACAAAACATTCATGGACAGAGGACCCAACAATGTAGGTAGGTGAGTACAGTTAGGAATAAATTCATCAGCTAATATGTTAGTGATATCACTGTGATTGGAAGAGGTGATATTATTATGGATGAATTCAGTGCATTACTGCACATTATTCTTTAATTTCCTGACATAACTGAAGAAAGATCTGTAGTTTCCTTTATTATCTGTAGTGACTTTAAATATGTACTCTGCTTTACATTTTGTAATAATGTTAAGTTGGGTACCTCATCCACAACAAAGCAAACTGTATTTGCCACACAGCAGGGCACATCACCTATGTGTCCCTCAACCTCTAGCCATACTCTCTGTCAACTACTAACACTTCGTAATATCCCTTTCCCCACCCGCCCCTGCCCTGACTTTCAATAACCTACAACATTTCCACGGTGATGTAAAGTTGAAATATTATCATGTAAAATTGTAAAAAGTGCATTCCTCTCCCATGTAAAATTGCACAATGTGCATTCCTCTCCTATTTTTACTACATCAGTTAATTGTTACTGTACATTTTTTGTTATGTACTGTTACATTCTTGTTACAGTTTTTGCTACATATTTTACGTTCTGTTCTGTTTTGATATATACACCTTACTGTCTCTTTATCATAGGTTTTTCCTTCTTTGTTTATTATTTCACCCAGGCAGTACCTCTAAATGGTCAGATGTGATCAGTGTACCACCCCAGTGAACAGATATAAAAAAAAGTAAAATAAAGTTCTTTGCTGGCCTGTTTCACTGTGGTCTTGAGGTAGGACGATGGGGATTTCTTACAACGTTTCATTATTTTTTTTGTTATACAGTTTGTTAATTAATACTGGGGTGAAGGTTTCATTACATTTAGGATAGACAGGTACAAACTTTTCTATACAACTGTTTGGGTGCTAGTAAAAACTGAAGGTAAATGTGGAAGCCCTCTCAGTTGAGTCCATTTGCAGAGGATTATTGGGGAATTTTGCATAGGTCTTTTACAAGATGAAGTAGATTTGCCCTGGAAAGTCCCTAAAGACAGTTTCATTTGGAGGTGGGGTGTACTATTAAGCCTGACAGAGAAGGTAACTGATTTGTGATCAGGTTTGGACAGGGTTGAGATGCATAGTGTGGTGCATGCAGAAGTTCAGTTGATAAGGACCACATCAAGGATATTAGAATAGGTAGTTTTACAGTTTGCTCCAGTCCATTGCTATTCACAAAATCTAGGAACACGGAATGCATCCATTTTTAGAGGTGTAATTGTAGCATTCAAATTTGTGTAACTGACATCCCCTAGCAAGAAGGTAGTTGTTTGATATTCAGCTCTTCAATGGTATTAAATTAGTTTTAACTTAGTTTTAATGATGTATGGGCTACACTGATGGGGATCTTTAACTAGCAAAGAAGTAATAGTTGGATTTAAGGATAATTTGAATCTCTTGGAGCTCCAAGTTCAGCTTTTGGACAATTTGACATGAGATGATGCATTTTCTAACAAATACAGATACTGCCCTGCAGTTACCCGAGGGCCTGAATGCATGACAGACATTAAACCTGGTACAGAGGACTACTGTCATGGCATTGAAACCATATGAATGGGTAAAAACTGAAGGAGGGCTTCACGTTCTACCATGTTTCTGTTTATACTCCTAGCATGGTGCCAACATGATGTTGTCAAATTTTGGTTTTACTCTGCTATATAGCAATGTTCACTGGGGAAACTCTGCCTAAAAATGGCATTATGAAGTCAGCAAAGGCTTCAACTAGTATGTAGAAGCCCTAGTATGACAGGTGTAAGCCATCCCTAGCAAAACAGCAAGTGTCATCTATCATCTCTTCCCAAGCTGATTCCACTTAGAACAACATCATCTTTTTAGCCAATTGTGGTGGTCAATTATGTATTTCAGCATCATTCTTGGTAAAAGCATGCTACTACTTAAAACCAGTGGCTTTCATGTCTCTGTCTCACCATAGTAAGTTCCACCATGTCTGAAGCATCTCAGGCCATTCACTCCCACATGGGCCACCACTAGGTCATAGCCATACTTGTCTAGTTTAAGGGAATTTAGTTGCCCTTATGACATGGTGGATTCTGGAACCAGCCAAGCAGCTTCCCGTCACCCTGTTCTTGTCCTGTCTGGTGATTGTGGAGTCTGTATGCATAACTTTGGAGATGCCTATGACTAAAACATTTCCCAGTGTGGCAGCAGATGTACTGGGCCTTTTGGGCTTAGGTCTGCTTACCTAGGTACTCTTGTGTAATCTTTGTGGAGTTGCTGAATGTGGGAGTGGAGAAGGAGTAGGTGTTACCTCATGTGCTGAAGGCCGAGATATTTTAGTGCGTTCTAGAAGCTTTGGCAGATTTTTCTTTACATCCTCAGCTTAAGTTGAAGGCTTAGTAGTGTCGTGGATGCAAGATGCTAACTGAAATGAGAGGTTTGCTTCCGTGTTTCTTAAATACCTACATTTCAGGTAGGTTGTACTATCAATTGGTAGAAGCAGTGTACAGTTGCTAAGCACAAGGCAGTTGCTACACTGCCTCAAAACATGTAATGCAGTCAGACTAGCAGCAGATGGGGTAAGAGTAGAGTAGAAAACCATGTTTACAGAGACTGGAGGACATGGGTTGGTTGCAGTACAAAGGCAGACTACAGAAGACCCTGAAGATTTATGGATGAAGTATTTAGGGTGATACTTTGAATTTAGGCTAAATAGTGATTACATGTTTTTGATTGAGCCACAGAATATCAACCAAAGCACTTTGTATCACAAAACAACCACTACAAACAAAGAGAATGGCATTGCCTCCCTGCATAATGTGTTAACGCCCATTCATGATTTGCATTGGTTTTGTACTGGTTGATATTGTGTGAATTGATAAAAAGAAAATCAGTATTTGTCTACAGAATCCCACAGACAAATGAGTTACAAACATTTTATTAAACCTTTCCATTACAAGGCCTAAACATTGACTTGCTCGCAGGAAAATCATTATTTCAAGAGCTGCTAAGCTTACATTAGAAGTTGAAATTTGTTTTGTTTTGCATATTGCACACTAGCCTTTTTCTGAATTTCAAACATTTGATTATTGAAATTTCATATCTTTTTTCAGTGTTTTATAATAAAGCACCCATAGTAAAATATGTACTGAGTTTATCTGCTGTAAACAAATAAAAGGTATCCTCTATTCAAATACATCAGAATTATTACTAAGCACTTTCTAGTTCCAAAGTAAAGGAGCTCATCCCTAGGTCTATGCTTGATTTGGTGTAGAAATCGAAATGCATTCTCAGTGTTGAGACAGAAGTCTACACTTTCTTATCTGCATAAAGAAAAATCACAAAGCTGGACACATTTAAAAGGATTATCCTTAAGAAGACTTTAGGTTCTGCTATCCAAAGTCCAGTGCTTTTGTAACAAATTCTTTGGATAAGTTTAGCAAGTCCATTTCAGCTTCCTGTTATTGCAGAGTGTATTGTCTTACAGGAGGCTTTGTTTCAGGTCAAAGTTAAGGAGCTGGAAATAGTGTACAGTTGCCAGATGATGACGGAAGTGGTGAAAAGTCCCCAGAGAGTGATGGAAAATGGTGTACAGTCCCCAGACATTGAAAGGAAATGGTATGCAGTCCCCAGACAATGATGCGAAATGGTGTATAGTCCCCAGATGGTGATGGGAAATGGTGTACACTCCCCAAATGGTGATGTGATGCATAAACAAGGAAGGAGGAACATTATAGTTCAACTGTGCTACAAGGCAGTTTCATCATGCAATAGACTTTGAGGTTCAGTTGTCAGCTATTGTCCACTTATACTCTTGGCTTACAGATCTAGGTCACAGACATTTGGGTAGGAAAGTAATAATGGCTCGTGTAAATGAAAGCTAAATCCACAGATATTTTAACATATTATGCATTTTAAAGCAAGCCTGTTTGTCACATTCCAAAAAAAAAAAATAATAAAGTCAAAGTTTTTCTGCTAATTCCCTCATCACATGACATTTGGAAAGATAACTATTTTTCTCTTCCTTGCATCACAACTTAGTGAGGGCTTCCTTTCCTTTTACTATAATTTACAAGAGAATGCTCAAAGCAAAACAGTGTAAAACTAGAATAATTTTGATAGCTTCCTCTTGCCAAGATAGCAGTGGTATTGTTCACTGAAGAGTCCGATTCCTTTTTTCATCATGCCCTTTGCATCTATACAAGTCTTTACTGGCACAGCCACAGGGGAAAACGTGCTACATTCCATTTTTTAAAACCCTAAACAAATCAGCCTAAATATATCATGTTTTATTTCTAACAGCTCCTATTATTCATAAGTTTTAATTGCCTTAAATGGAACAAAATGATTATTATGACAAATTATTGCATACACACAAAGGTTATTTCAATTACTGTATTAGCAAAGTTTGAATTTTTTGCATTGTCTGATACCAGTTATTTCACATAGCTTACAACAATCTTATGTTAAGGGAATGCTTCATTTACACCATGATGTCACAGACATTTCTCTTGGGTTTGTACTTTATGCTAGAAAAATTGATTTACTTCCCCTTATAATTGCTACATATAGAAAAGTTAATTATCATGGCAATTACCTTATCTGTATGCTATTATTTCTAGTAGAATGCTCACTGTTCTAGGCTTTAATCACTAATCCATCCTAGTTAGAATTTTGGAAGATACATGTTCCTCCATAGCAGTTCTAAATCAGAACACTCAGCTTCCAGTCTTCTGCATCTGCAAACTATAAGATACAGCATCATCTGCAGCTACCTTGGGTGGAAGATGTTAGGGGGCACAATCTTCACATCAGAAGAACTGCTAATCTGCAGTTGTAGTAATCATTTAAGCAGCCTTTTACTATATCTACAAAATTGGTCCTTAGCTTTGGGTTAATGGGGGAGTGCAAAACAGCCATTTTATTTTTGCCTACATTTGCTACTTAATATTAGCAAGTGGAGAATATACACTTGGTATATTATTATACAGTATGCATCCTTCCACAGCCCATATATTTTATATGTCTGTTTGTGGTGGATGTTTCATATTGTCTGCTACAATTAGTGACCCTCCATCTATGTGATTTTGGTTATGTCATGATATTATCATCACCAGTCTTCTTCTTACAGGAAACATATGATTAATGACATGGATAAATATTCAAACTTTTTCTACCTCCAACTTGAAGCAAAGAATTCCTTGTTTCTCTACCTAAAGGTTGCGATGCATGGTTACATTGCCCCTCGTAGAGGAAACAGCAGTTATGTCTATGTACACTTACCATAACAAACTAATTTGTTAAGCAAGATTGCTGCAGAGGTAAAAATTACCCACCTTCTACCCCACCACACCTCTCACCCCCATGAAAGATGTATGTTCTTTCATAGTAATGCCTCAGTAAACAGTTAAACACCTGAATTTAGTAAGAGTTATAACAGTATTTCATTGCAAGAATCTGTTACTGTATAAGTCACTATGAAGACCCAACATGTCTCAATGACCTAAAGAAAGCTCCTAGCTATATTTTTGAGAGATGTATTCACCAACTAAAGGCCCCATGGAATAATAAAGAAAAAGTCACAACACCACAGCAATGAGATCACTCCACCTGGATATAATATCATACGTAATGATAGAATAGGGAAAAAAGGTGGAGGAGTCTTCCAAACTCATCTCACTATGGAACAATTTGAATGTAACACCCATTGCTAAACTAAAACTAAACTCCAGAAAAGATATAATTATTGCAGGCGGCTACATTCCACCAGGCAATAACCTTGCTACACTGGAAAATCGCTATTCTGGATGTCTACCTCCCTCCCACAGGAAACCATACTACTTGGAGACTTTAATATATACTGGGCTGAATGCTCTAGTTACAACCCCTCCTCCCATATCAACCTACATGGCTTTACCCAAATTATTTCTCACCCCACAAGAATTAATAAGACATCCCAATTACAGTCCATCTTAGACTGGATACTGCTATCAAACCCCAATCTCATACAACAAGCATGCTGTCTCCCAGACAGTCTAAGTGACCACCAAGTATCCTACCTGATTAGGAATCAATCCCACCATACCACTCCCCCACTCTAAAAACAATACGGAACAAAAAGAACTTCATAGCTAATAACCTACTTAATGCTCTAAAGTTCATTAACTGGATGCCCCTTACTCACCTACATCTAGACGAAGTTGTGCAATACTTTAACACAGCCTTCCTCAAAGCCCTAAATGAACATTTACCACCCAGAAGCATTAGAGTCAAAAGTAATTACGCCCCTTGGCTAACAAAAGAGACAAACACTATAATGAAAATTAGGGACAAAGCCTGGATTCAATTTCATAAATACAAAACCTCTTCCTAGAAGTCCACAACAAAGCCAAAAAAACACATTAAGCTAGACAAAGCCAATTACTACAAAACCAGGCAAGACAAATTTGCAAACAACCCTCAGAAATTCTGGGCCACAATAAATAGTTTACTATACCCTGGAAAATCAACCACCCGAACTGCCAAACAACCACGACTACATCCCAACACATTTCAAGAGATACATTACTGAAACAATCCAAACTCTAGCCAACACCCAAAATAGTACCAGCAACCCCATAACAAATCCCACCCACACCACAGAACTACACAATTCCCCTAACTTTTCCCTACACCCTATGTTCACTAAGACTATTACCAAACTCCTGAAAAAACTTAAACCAACCACACTAGCTGCAGACAAACTCCCTGCTGATAACAGCTGATGCCATAGCCTACCCCATATCCATCCTCATAAATAGGTCCATAACAGAATCCACTGTACCACCTTGTGGAAAGTATCACATATAATTTCACTCCACAAGGGAGTCAAATCCCGAGAGCTACCCAACTACTGGCCAATAGCAATTCTCTCACCTTTATCAAAAATATTGGAGAGAATAGTTCACTCTCAACTAATGCAGTACCGTCTAACAAATAGCCTGCTATCCCATTCTCAGCATGGCTTTAGATCCTCCCATAGCACCACCACCGCACTACTGTCCTTTACCAACTTAGTCCATCACCACAGAAACAAGGGACTATTCGTATCTGCCATATTTCTAGACTTATCTAAAGCCTTCGATATCGTAAACCATAGCAGGCTTCTGGAAACACTAGCTACCCTTAACATCCACTCTTCCACTATATCACGGTTTAGAAACTACCTATCAGGTCGGCAACAAGCAGTGCTATGGCAAAACCAATTGTCCTCCCTTTTACCAGTCTCCACTGGTGTCCCTCAAGGATCCATTCTTGGTCCTTTACTGTTCTCCC
Organism: Protopterus annectens; assembly: GCF_019279795.1. Lineage (NCBI taxonomy): Eukaryota > Metazoa > Chordata > Ceratodontiformes > Protopteridae > Protopterus > Protopterus annectens. Next base: position 553,906,181 of record NC_056733.1, read on the forward strand.
TATTCACAAACCAGATAGCATCCTCAGTCTCTGCCAAAGTAGTACAATATGTAGATGACACCACCATTATATGTGCTGCCCTAAATATGAACGAACTACAAGCCATAACTCAACAAATCTTCACCTTAGCAGAAACATGGTTCACCAGCATAAAACTACTTCTTAATCCCCAAAAAATCAACCTAATCATATTTGGCCCTGGTAGACCTTAGCAATGCAATAATCTGACTATAGTCTCCAAAGATAACATCACAGTCACTCCAACTACACACACAAAACTGCTAGGGGTAATTATCGACAACAACCTCAGATTTGACCTTCACATAGCCCAAACAATCAAGAAAGTAAACAAAAAAATGGGTCTCCTTTAACAACTCATGACCAAGGAGACCAAATCCACAATTGCAAGGACCCATCTCTTATCCATCCTACTTTATGCCGCCCCTATAATGACAAATCTTTGCAATCCGAACTCACCAAAATGGAATCTTGTTACAGCAAGATTGCCAAGTCCGCTACTGAGGCCTCTCATAGATCCCATCACTGTCTTGCCCTAAAGCAACTCAGCTGGCTTGAGCTGCCCCAACAGCTGATACTTCAGCAACTCTATACAACACACAAACTGTACTACCTGCCCAACAAAATCCCATCACTACAGCAACTAATTCAACTCTACACAACCACCAGAACCTTAAGATCCAGTAGCCAAAACCTTTTAAATGTCATCAAACATAAAAATGATGTAGGTAAGTCTCTCTTCGCCTGCACCATAGCCAAAGTTTGGAATCAACTCCCAAATCACATCACTGCTACAAGTTCTCCCAACTAATTTAAAGAACTCCTCAAAAACCACTATGCAAACAACTGGCTCTGCTCCTGTGTCTCCCCACGTTAAACCAACCCACTGCACTGTTGCAGGAATGAATGAATGCATCTGCTGATAATCACCTATTACTTCCTCTAGCTTAGCAGGTTAGACCTGTCTACCCCAAGCATACAGACATTACTAAAACATCTTGTTCCTTTTCTCTCAGATACCATGCTACTTCTAAACCGTCAAACAACTGGATAAACAATGTACATCCACCACCGCTACAAAAAACTTTTGTACTGTTTATCCCAATACAGTACTAATCTCAATCTCTCAATGTACTGCATATATACGTACGACTAGAAATGTAAAACTCTGCCAACGATATGCTAAAATGACTCTGAAACAAACTTGTATATGGTCTTGATACCAAGATGTTATTATCTGACATTTTACTGCGTATAAACCTACTACCAGAACTGTAAAACTCTGCCTACCACTTGCTGAAATGAGTCTACAATATACTTGTATATAGTACTGATAACATGATGTTAATATTTGACTATTGCATGCTGGATTGTATTCATAGATGTAATCATGAGCGGACAGTTGATCCGCTGTGGCGACCCCTAACCAGGAAAAAGCTGAAAGAAGAAGAAGAAGAATGAAATCCTAACCTGTACTGCACCTGGAGCTTTTCTCCCCGGGCCTCCGCTGAAAAAGGACCTGTGTCCAGTCGGACTTTCCGGTTAACCAAAGTAAAATAAATAAATAATAAAGAAATAAAGAAGGTATGTAGGTCTTCACAAGGACAAAGGGATTACTGGAAAAAAAAACTGTACTTCCTTACTACAACGACCCTAGAGAAATTCAAAGCGGCCTTGGTGAAATTGCTAGGGTGAGGAAACGTTCTACCTAACAAATAAAGTGCTCTCCACCAGCTTTGCTCACCTGGATTGTTACCCCAACTGAAAATGAACTTTTGCAGGGAGGATGTATTTCCTTACCTGCTAACATAAACAAGTGACCGCATTTGTACTTTTGAATTTATTAATTGGAATTTAAAGCTTAGGAGGGACAAGCTAAAGTGCGACAAAATCAGGAACAAGGATCATGACATGTATACCCGAGGAAACATCATATTTCATTTTCCTGCCAAAACATATTCCTGGAGTGTGTACGCAGCCACCTCATTTGCCTAAGTGGCTAGGGCATTGTTGTGTGTCAATACAGTGTGTACAACAACAGCAGCACACAAACCTGATAGGTAACTGAGGTTCCCATCCATCTCCCAGCCCACATTACAGCTATTTAAGTACAGGAGGCGATAAGTGCCAGAGCAACTGGGCTGGTACAATGTGCAGGACCACTGCCAGGGAAGCTCAGCAGCACTGAGGATCACTGCAGTACGCAGTAAAACACTCATGTGAAACTGGATTAATATTCCTGTTTACTGTTTACATTACTATATCTCTAAGGAAGCTATAATAAGAAAGTAGCAAAAAACCCTCTGACTGGAAAAAAGGCACATAATGTGGAAAAATCCAGCTGCGATGATCTACTGTTACAAAGTTTTCTCCTTAAAGATCAACTCTTACACTATGCATTCTTATACGCAACTGTACTTTATTCTATCAAATGATTTTAATGGCTGAAAGTAGTAATAAATTATTTTTCAATTGCATCAGAAATTTTGAAGGGAGAATCATGAATGTATAACATTATCAATAAACAATATTTATAAGTAAAGTGATCGGACAGCTACATGACATGGGGGATGTTCTTATGGAAATGTTCTGCACCAGTTTCTCGGTAAGCAAAGACAAATATCAGAGTGCAACAAACAAAAGTGAAAACATGTCTTATAGAACCACAGACATGACAATTGTTGCCAGTAAAATTAAAAAAAACTCAAGTTTCATGAGATCAGGCAATACATCTCATGGGTTCTATTTCAGATTCAAAGCTACATGAACTTCTACAAATCATGTTAAATAAAGTGGTTGCCAGTCTGTAATGCTATCAATGCTATCAGTGCACAAGGCAGACGGGGCCACAGCAGACCCATCAGCCTGGGAGAGTATTATATGTAAAATATATTAGAAAGCCATAATGGAACTCATCTAACATGACAAAGAAGACCTGTTTCTGATAGATGTACAGTACAAAATTATGGGTTCATTCACTCCAATGGAGCTCAGGAACTTCCAATGGGCAGAGCCTAAACCTTTTGACAGAATCAAATTATGTCCTCACATTTCAAACAAATGTTCATACCTCTGGAACCATAGGGGTTAAGAAAGAAGTATAAATGGCAAACTCTTCAGCGCAAACTATTTTTATAGTGGTAGTATTCTTTAGGTTCTAGGTCTTAAACTGAATTTTATAAATCAAAGTAAACCCAGTAACTATTACATTTGTAATATGTTGTATACAGCTTTTAATATCTTAGCAACCACTCAAGTTACACACATACTGTCAGCAGCATTTAATTCATCTAGCCAAGAGCTTTCATGTTGAGATATTTAGAACAATGTGAAAATTATATCTATATAAATTAATATCATAAAAACAACAGGTGATATCTATTTACCTGCACTAGACAGAGGTCAGACATTAATGCAGTTGAGTTTGCTATTGTGTAAGCTTTAAGATGAAATCTTTTAAAACCTTGTATAAAATATGAACAAGCAATATTTGACACCTAAAGCCAGCAGTAGGAGTTAATTGCAGATGCACCTGGAGGCATCATTTGGCTAAAGCTCCTCCTTGTGAATCTTGTGAATAAAAACAGCACTTGAAAATGGACTTACATCTTCAACAATCCTTATTTCTAAATTCATATTTGCTTCACCCTAAGTGCTGAATTCTGTTGTCTCAGTGATAATGCATTTCTTCTAACAAAATACGTAAAATACTCCCACTTCATATGACCAGAAACTAAATAGACAGATAAAGTTTCAGACAATTCCATAATAACATATTCAAGATGCACTTTGTGTCTATAACATCTTTAAGTAACAAAATACCAGATCGGGATGGAGGTTCTTGACAGGGAATATCTAAATCGAACATATTAGTTAAATCAAAGTTATGATCTGATAAAATGTTAGGCACTGTGCCTGAAGCATGTGATAGCCAGGGAAATTGTATAGGTAACTACCTTAGTATATTCATTCTTATGTCAGAGAATGTTAAATATACATTCTTTATATACAATGATGAGAAATGTCCAGATGATTCATGACAGGGCCAAACTGTATAAAAAATGATCATTCATAAAGTAATTAAAAGGGAATGTATGGGAATTGACTCTTGCACTGCAAATAGGTGATCAATTGTTAAAAAAAAATTGGAGCTAATGAATGGTTTTAATGAAAAACAGAACAGTTTTGGCAAAGTGACCAATACAGATGTGTGAAAAAGTATTTCTATTGCATTGAGCCTGCTTAAAGAAAAGAAGAATCTAATGATTCAAATTAAAATTAACTTTATCCCTTGTGCAAATACAAATAATTGTAAACTACAATGAAAATGTATGCGTCTTTGACCAAAATGCTACTACTGACTGACTTAGGCTTGTTAGACCCAATCTGAAAACTATACAATCAAAGTATGACTACACTGACTATAACTACAATAATAACATAATAAAGGGAGTAAAAGCACAATGAGATGCACTACAGCGTGAAAAGCATGATAACGTACTACAGGGAGAAAAAATACATTAATATCACTACAGGGAGAAAAGGCACAGTAATATGTACTACAAGGAGAAAAAATACAGTAATATCACTACAGGGAGAAAAGACACAGTAATATGTACTACAGGGAGAAAAAATACACTAATATCACTACAGGGAGAAAAGGAACAGTAATATGTACTACAGGGAGAAAAAATACATTAATATCACTACAGGGAGAAAAGGCACAGTAATATGTACTACAAGGAGAAAAAATACAGTAATATCACTACAGGGAGAAAAGACACAGTAATATGTACTACAGGGAGAAAAAATACAGCAATATCACTACAAGGAGAAAGACACAGTAATATGTACTACAGGGAGAAAAAATACATTAATATCACTACAGGGAGAAAAGGCACAGTAATATGTACTACAGGGAGAAAAAAATACATTAATATCACTACAGGGATAAAAAGCAAAATACTATGCACTATAGCGTGAAAAGTACAGTAACGTACTACAGAGAGAATAGCACATTAATATCACTACAGGGAGAAATAGCACATTAATATCACTACAGGGAGAAAAGGCAGAATAATATGTATTACTCCTTTGCAGATGCTGTGCCAAAAAAGTGAGAGAAATTTGTATAATTGTGAGTGGCACCCAAAATATCTTTCAATACCTGAATGACTCAAAACACTGAATTATTTTTGAATTGACTCTGGTCAGTAATACATCTAACAGATTACAACGCAGTAAATTGGAGGCACCCCCTATGAAGACAACAGAAGCTGCTTATTTGAAAGGGTACCAGCAATAGTGACATGCTGTCTGGCAGGCTTAAAGTACTTGTCCACATTTTTAGCGCCAAAGATCTGATGCACTGATGTGGCCATTTGTATATTACTCATTTTATTAATATGCACCGGGTTGAATTTTCGTTGATTACTTTCTCATCCAGTTTTAGGGGGAGATTCTCACATATATTTGTGCCTTTTTGTATTTGAGCTAGGGCAGGTTTTCTTTACTTTTTTGCAGTCCAGTATTTGAGCACCAGATATGTAGACATAATTCAGATATCTGTAGTGGGTTACACCTTCACTACTTTGCTTGCAGTGTGAGTTAGTGAGTAGGATTCAGTTGTCTAGTTCTGGTTTAGATAGTCTTTCTGCTATGCAGTAATTTGGCATATGTCATTATGGCAAGTTCATAAAGTCTAGGTGACCATATTTTGTGGCATTTCAAAGTTGTGTGCCCTCAAAAGTGCATGCTTTGCACACGATGTGGCAGTCTGGCAAAGATATTATGTGTTGGCTCAAATAAAAGACTGTAGAAACTGCTACAAAATGGGTCATATGTATAAATACAGAGACAGAAAAACACAACGAGAGAAAACAAGCAGCTGGAAAATTAACAAGCAGAAAGTGAGCAGAAAATATGTGATGTAGGCTGGCAGACATACAGGATACAAGACACAGAAAGTAGAAAATGGAATAGGAAAAATGGAGGACTACACACACACACACACACACACACACACACACACACACACACACACACACACACACACACAAATGGATGACCTCATGTTGAAAGATACACAATATGGCTGAACTAGAAAGAAAAATGATTTGCATCATTCTAGAAGTGCCAAGAATAAAGCTTAACGTGAAGGAGCTTCTGTCTGCGTTTTTCAGGAAAGAGCATGGAAACTTATTTCCCTGAGTGTCCTTACCATTTACCAGTTAGATGTGTTAATAATATATATAAAATAATTTTGCTAAGGTGTAATAAAAAAACTTTTCTTGTAGCAAATAATAGCCAAAACAGAAAGTAGGCAGAAACTAGCATTATCTGTCTGAATCATAAAAAATGGTACATTATTTGGCAGACAGAAGCTAGGGAAAATGGAAGGTAAGAATACTAACACAATTCTCAAGAATGAAAGTTTCTCATCACTACTGATAGAAGCCACCATTTTCTTTTTTGTAAGCAACTAGCAAAGACATGGGTACAGTTAAGTGCATGAAAGGAGAAACTGAGGGGTAAAATCAAATATAAAATGTTAGCCTAAAACTACATAATATAAGGTTAATGCCATATCCCCTTACATTAAGTCTATAGAAGAAGTTAGAAAAGGAGGTGCAGGACTTTTGATCAAAATAAAATATAGTGAATGAGTTACACCAAGAGTGCCAGTGTTTAAGAGATGCAAATCAGGATATATTTGTATATGTAGATAATTTAGGATCACTGTTAGTTATTAAGGAATATGCACTTTTGACTGCCAAGTAATGAAGACATGTTTGCACTTATCTACAGAGGGAAATTTAAAAAACTTCTCGGAATTTTTTAATTATTAATAATACACATTAGGGATTGTTTTAGTATAACTGACTAACCTGTTAGGTGGCATGTGCCCCTGCTTTAGCTGGTGGGTACCTGAGGGAATTGCCAACATGCTCTGCTGCTTGTATTATGTATCACTAATGACAATGGCTTTGGCAACTCCTGAGTCCTTTACAGAATGAAAGAATGTGTGCTAAGTACAGCTAGAGAGGTGTGATTGTGGTTAAAGCTTTTTGTGATATATCAGCGGGCGCACGCACTTGCACGCCTTTGTGTGTGTGTGTGTGTGTGTGTCTCTGTGTGTGTGTGTGTGTGTGTGTGTATATATATATATATATATATATATATATATATATGTATATATACATATATATATATATGTATATATATATATATATATATATATATATATATACACACATAGGTTCATAGGAAGATACTAGGCTATTGACCTAGGTCCTATATAAGCCTAGCCAAAAAGGTACCCTGGCTTTCGCCTCCCAAGAAAATTATTTTCCTGAGCCCCAGTCAAGCAGAGCCACAGAAGTGATCCCCAGGCTGAATTTCCTATCTCCCATCCAATCATCAAGATTTTTCTTGAAGAGTGCTAACGAGGAGCTTTGTTTGATATAGATACGTAGTTTGTTCCAGAGTATGGGAAGTCTCTGGAACAGGAATCTATCCCTCCAGCATGTTCTGTTTATTCTCGTGAAAAGGTTTAGGTCACTAGAGCATGTAGCTTGGAGGGATTGGGATTTCTTTAAGTGGAGCATGTCCAACAGCTCTAGGTTTGACATAGCTTTGCATGTTAGGCAGAGATCGCCTCTGAGTAGGCAATATGTGACAGAATAAAGCTGGAATTTTTTGAGACGGTCTGCGTAGGGCATCTGTTTGAGGCCGGTAATCCTCTTTGTGAGGTATTTCTGCAGCCTTTCTAGTTGTTGTAGATGTCTTGTGAGGTACATACCAAAAAGGGCGTTGCACTCTATAATGGGTCTAATGAGTGACGAGTAGAGGAGAACAATGACCTCTTTTTTCCTGGATGAGAATCCTTTTGTGATGAGGTGTGCCACGTAGAAGGATTTCCTGATTATTGTGGCGATGTGATTATCAAAGGAGAGACTACTGTCCACCTGTGTCCCAAGGCCTCTTATCACACCTTCGGTGTTAAGTAGACTACCACCTATGTGGTAGTTTATGGGTACAGAGTTTTTACCAAAAGGGATGACAATGCACTTTTTGGCATTGAGCTTGTGGCCATGGCTTTGACACCAGACATCTGTCTCAGTGAGGCCCTTTTGTAGAATGTCCACATCATTAGGAGTTTCGATTATGGATCTAGTTTGCAGTCATCTGCGAACTTCATTAGCCAAAGACCTTCTGTGTTAGCCTGTACTTCTGAAAAGTAGATACCAAACAGGAGAGGACCCAAGACTGAACCCTGTGGTACTCCACTTGTCACTGGTCTGACGTCGGATTTGGAGTCTGCTACTTACACAGTGTGGGTTCTGTCAGTGAGCCAGTTGGTAGCCCATCTTGTGACATAGGGATTTATATCTAGTTTAGTGAGTTTATCTATAATTACAGAGTGGGGAATGGTGTCGAAAGCTTTGGTGAGATCTAGATAGGATGTGTGAATCACCTTACCCTCATCTACGGCTTTGGTGACCGCTTCAAAGAAATCTATCAGGTTTAGGAGACATGACCTGCCTTTTACAAACCCGAACTGGGTGTGGTCCAGAGTTTGGAGATTACCAATGTCATTGTTTACAAGTTCCATATATAGATTTACTATGGTAAGGTTGAAGTGGGTTCGGTTGAACCCACTTCAGTCGAAGTCCGAAGGCCGAATGGCAACAATGCCGAACCCAACATTGTCGAAGTACGAATCTTGCCCCTATCTCGCCCCATGTTAAAGCCCATTTCGAGGTCGAAGATGAGCCGTATTTCGACAATATCAGAATTCGACATTGTCATTTTCGTGTACGTGGGTCGACTATCCCATCATTCGATGGAGTCCAGTTATACCATTCCATAATAAACATGTATATATATATGTATATATATATATATATATATATATATATATATATATATATATATATATATATATATATATATATATGTGTGTGTGTGTGTGTGTGTGTGTGTGTGTGTGTGTGTATATATATATATATATACATATATACACAAAACTCTGAAAGCTCATATGAGCGACAGCTCATATGGTCGACACATGAAATCCAAAGCATTATGCCCTTTCCCCACTATAGCGCAACCCTGGAGTAGGAATAAATAGTTGGGGGGTGGTGCCCCCCACATATGTCATAAATTTTAAACATACATATGGATACTTTTAACTGAATTGACTATATTCATGTAAATAATGTGGGGGCTACGCCGCCAACAGTCCCCACTGTGGGGGACTGTGCCCCCCATACCCCCCTAACTATTTATTCCTACTCCAGGGTCACACTACAGTGGGGAAAGGGCATAATGTTTTGGATTTCATGTGTCTACCATATGAGCTGTCGATCATATGAGCTTTCAGTGTTTTGAGCTTTCAGTGTTTTGGTGTCAGTGTTTTGGTTGTCGATCATATGAGCTGTCGATCATATGAAGTAGACCCATATATATATATATATATATATATATATATATATATATATATATATATATATATATATATATATATACATATACACACACACACACACACACACACACACACACACACACATATATATATATATATATATATATATATATATATATATATATATATATATATATATATATATATATATACACACACACACACACACACACACACACACACACACACACGCGCGCGCACACACACACACACACACACACACACACAGGTTCATAAGTTCATAGGAGGTTACTAGGTTAATGGCCCTATGGCTTTTATAAGGCTAGCCATGTTACACCCTCGTTCCCTTACTGACCAAATTGTATGGTCGATATTTGCAGCATGAGTCTATGATCAACAACAACTGCCCTTATCAAAGAGGGATATAGGTGACACCCACCCCTAGGGTAAATTTATGGTCTCCCATCCAGTTGTCTAAGTTACACTTAAATAGGGTCATTGAGGAGTTGTGTTTTACATGAATTGGGAGTTTGTTCCAGAGGAGTACCAATCTCTGGGAGACATATCTGTCTATCCAGCATGTCCTGTTAATATCGCAGTCTAGATTAAGTTCCCTACAGCAAGTGAATCTTGTCCCATTTGACTTGCGGATGTGCAGCATTTCCGTTAGGGCAGGGTCTGATACTTGTCTGTATGCCAGGTATAAGTTTATTTATGTATGCATGTTTATGTATGTGAACAGAACAAAAGCAAGGGTAGCTCTTGTAACATTGGGAAGTATCATACTTGGTGCTCAGAGAACGTTCTGAACTGGGCTTCAAAAAATCTTACAGTCTAAATAGAGCGATATGGCATCACCACACTACAGCTTCACAAAATGGTCTGTAAAGGAGCTAGCAAGCAGTCTGTACTGAACCCATAATGCAATGAAAAACATAACCACACTTCACAGAATGATCCATACAAGTGTGACGAGCAGCAGGTGCCGAACCCATAATGAAGTGATAAACATAGATACACTTCCTTACAGGTGGGCCATACAGGAACTCAGAACCATACCAAGGGAATTTGGAACCCTGGGCAACACACTCATTTGGTGCTCCCCAATGACTTCTTTAAAAATGTTTGACAGCATACATTACATTCTAGAAGCTTGTAACCTACCTAAGTATCAAAGGTATCAAAGTTATGTTCTTTTTCATAGTTAGTTACCATAAAAAAAGAAAAAAAAAGAACTGTTACAGTCTGCATACTGTCAAGTAAGTAGTCACAGTTGTGACTGTTTAATATTGGCTGTAAACTGACAAATTTTTTAAAGATTTTGCACCCCAACAAGTTGGCAGCCGGAGCAGGTTACCCACTAACCTTAACATTCCTCCAACACTGCAGGAGTTTATAATCAGAACATCCTTGAACCATAATGCCTGTACACTGTGCCATGGCAGCTATTATGTAGAATTGAGTTTTGCTACTGGAAATTGTTCTGCTTCAGCTACAGATTTGTGTATCACTTTGTCTGCCCACTGAGCACCTTCATCCTTTGTGTGAACATCAGCAGGTCTATTTTCTATACCTAAAGTGCAAACTGCTATGATGCACTGCATGTAGGCTTAGTGCCTTAAAGTAGGAAATCCTGTAGGGTACTGCCCTTGTATGTCACTCCATACATTATGAGCTTTTCTGCCCCCTTTACCTTTCTTGGCTACATTTACATTAAGTTTATTTCCAGATTTATGTCTATGGTTGTATTGTTTGTTGCCAGTAGATGAAGGGAGCCTGTTTGATACTTTAGTTTTTATTTTGTTCCAGATCACGATGCCTTTACAATATTGTATTTATCAGTGGTAAGATATGATTTTCTTATATTAAAAAATATTAAAGTGGCTTCCAAACTTAGGGTAAAAAGCCATGAACAGGGAAGAGAACTGAGCTCCTTTCACAAGACAGATGGACTGCGTCCATTTCAAAAAAGGACTGCCTTAAAACACAGCTTCCTTTTCATTAGTTGATGCAGTTAATGTCTTCAACGCATGATAGGGTTTGACTCTTGTCTCTGCTGTTTAGGATATTCAGTAATTCTCTAGTACAAATAAGGAGGCTTCTAACCAAGCTTTCTGAAATTGTCTGCACTGTCTTCATATCTGTTACCTATCCATAAAAATGTAGTGCTCATGTTATGTTAGTTGTATACTGAGCATCTGGGACTTAATTAGAGAATCCAATTAAATAGCACTGTTCCTTTTAAAAAATAGCAGAACTAACATCAGGCTTCTGAGGGCAGCTGTGCTCTGTACACTTCCTTGTTGCTATATTTAGAAATAACGGCTGCATTTTGAGGGGCCAGAAAAGGCCCAGAATATTGCAAATCTTACCTGAAGGATTATGATAATTTAATAGCGCTTTTTAATTTTAAGGTACCTTCATAAAATTATAAAAAGTATTGCCTTCTGAATATTTTAGAGCAATTATTGTAACCACTCCAGCAGTCAGATGGGAGGATATAAGCAAGAAACACCATTTCTTGAATTCATATTTAATTAGCAGTTGCAGTCAAAGTGCTGGTGCTGTTAATAATTGAGTGTGACCATCTCTGCTTTAATCTTGCCTGCTTGCAAATCACTGGGGATCTCGTTTTACTTTATAACTCTAAGCCTCTGCTGAGCTAATTTACACGATCAGAACTCAAGAGTTCCTGGGAAATTTTCTGCCAAACCTGTTGCACATGTATTAATAGCTCAAGGGAGGAATTTTCCATCATTTGTAGCACATACAAGCACTTTCTGTACGAATATAATAATTCCATGCTTCTTGTACTTGCTTGTATTTGAACTCCACCACTGTTTGCATCTAAACGTTGGATAGATGTTGCTGAATCTGTAGTTAAGGTTCTTTTCCAGTTTTGTTAATGAGAATAATAGCAAAAACAACACTAGAATCTCACAGGAAGGCACTGTAAAGGAAGGCTACATTAAACCACTGCTTTTCGTCTTCTTGTTAGAATTTGTTTTTTCATCATGTAGCTGGTGGGCTTTTTTTCCATTTTAAGATTATGAACCAGGCTGGAGTCTTGCTAAGTGTTTATAGGAATGTTTTAGGAAGAAGCATTGTGTTTTTGTACAGGACATGCAAAATTCAGGAAAGACCACGTTAAAGGTCAGATGCAGCCTTTAAGCAGACTGTTGGCACAGTGTTAGGATTCCTGTTTCTAATCATGATGACCTGTGTTTGGGACTCTTGCGTTTGGATGGTGGCCAGAGATGGAGGAGCTGGGCCTCATCAACCTGGTATTTGCCCAAGACAGTGGCACTGTGCTATTACCAACCTTCCTCAAGGAAAGCACTATTCTCTGCATGTGCTTGTGTGTGTGTGTGTGTGTGTGTGTGTGTGTGTGTGTGTGTGTGTGTGTGTGTGTGTGTGTGTGTGTGTGTGTGCATATATGTACGTGTGTCTACATGTCTATCTGTGCCTATTTCATATGTATGTATGTATATATGGAGGTGTTATTAATATTACTATTAATGTTTTTAGATTTTTTGTTTACACTTTTTGACCAGGTTAGTACTGCTAAGCTGTTTATTTTCAGGGAAAACCCAAGATGATATTCAGCTAGGTGAAATTTGGCCAGGACATTTGGAAAACTCCCCTACTATTTTTGGGACAAGTCCCTTGGGAGACCTTTTGCATCCACCTGAGCTATGACCAGCAGAAGCAGGTGGGATCTTGTTTTAATATCTCAGTCAAAAGGCAACACCTTAGGAGTGCAGCATCCAGAATGGGAAAAGTATTTAGATAGGTAGACTGATAGAGAAGTGGAATAAAATCTGGGTAAACATGCAAGGTACAAAGTCTGATCTAGGTATCACTTCATCTACAATAGAGAGTATGCAAGTAAGAAGTGAAAGAAGTTGTATGTTATTTTCAGGTTTACAGCTTTGCAAATTGATCCTTTTTGAGGAATCTGATTCATGTAAACAAACAAAAAAAAACAACAATAAAAAAAGTCTTAAGTGTGCATTTCAAAACACCTATACCAAGCCTGATGCCCCCCCCCCCCCCAGATTAGCAGGTGACTGGCAGATTTCCTTAAACTTCCAATGTAACATGGCAGCTGAAACTTGATGATTAGCAAGTGACTGGCAGAAAATGGCATCTGAAACCTGTTTAAGTATGTGCATAAAGTGAGATGTAAATAGGTGATATGTATTCCTATGGGTTGCAAAATGATTGAATGAAAAGGCTTTGTGGCACAAGGGATGGATTCCCAACTATATCCTGGGTGGGTGCCACTTGAAAACATCGAAATTCGAAACCATCGAAATTCATATGGTCGAGACCATATCATCGAGTGTTTAGAACATCGATGTTGTCAAGGGAAGAAAACGGTAAGTAAAAAAGGGAAAAAGCTAGTGTTTCTGCAGGGCAGCAAGGTGCCCTGCACACTGTGTCTATGAATGTGCCATCTCTGTGATGGCACTGCAGACAGTGCACTTGAAATCTCCCATTTAGCGCTACTGCATATAGCGCTAAAACTGAGATTTCCCTTTACCCCACTGTAGTGCGATCTCGGAATTGGTATATTAAAGTGGGGGGGTGCAGGGGGGTGAAGTCCCCCTACATAAACTAATTTTTAGAGTTTTTTTTCTTTTTTTTTATGTTCCCTTTGAATCTTTGATGGTTTGAAACTCAATGTTCTGGTCTCGATGATCAGAATGTCGATGTTTCAAGCTTTCGATGATTCAAAGTGGAACCCCTGGGTGACAGAGGCGGGGAGGAGGGAGGAATGAAGAAGCACAGTGAGCTTACCTTTCCCGGGGAGAAGTCAGTGGTTGCGCGCATCCAGGGAGCACTGGCCAGTGATGATGTTGTGGTGGAGACTGAGAATCTCACTGCTCATGTCTCGTGGGTGTAGCAGGGGTGGTTGGAGGGATCCCCCCTTGCAGAAGTAAGACGGATCTCCGCCACTTGTATCTCATTGCACACCCCTCCCCTATGCCTCACCAGGTGCCTGTATTAGGACTGGGAGAAACAAAGAGAAGGAAACACCACCCTGATGTGGCCTGAATAATGGCCCCTCCTGGCTGAAACTCATTCTATTCATGCGGTAAAAATAGGACTGATTGCCGTGGAGGGGGCTGATGATCTACAAATATGGGTGGGGGCAAAGAGTGACAAAAAAAGAAAGACAATTGGGTTCAGAGCAGTAAAGTAGTAAGTACTATTGGGACACTGGTAGCTGGTAAATTGTCATACATTAAGGACATCATAAGGACAGGGAGGATCCACTAGGTCTATAACTCATTTGCATGCAACTCTTCACAGGGATATGATACTGTGGGAGAGATGATGAAAGTCTAACCTACCAGTGATATCCAGGGTTGTCCAGTCTGTATCCAGTCATATAACTGTAAGTAGTCACTATACGCTGGAAATACCTAGCCAAGTTATTTTACATAGGTTCATTGGTATATACTAGGCTAATGACTACCAGGGCCTTTATAAGCCTTGCCACACAACCCAATCCAGTTGTGTCCCTAATATGGTACATTACTGTCTGCCTCTGTCTATAAGGGAAATGGGGGCCAGACCGGGGTGAATTTCCAATTCCCCATCCAATGGTCAACGTTTTGTCTGAAGAGGGTTAGCGATGGAGTCTGCTTCATATAAACAGAGAGCTTATTCCAGTATGTGGGGATCCTTTGAGGTATGCATGTGTCTCAACAATGTGTTCTATTTATGTCTCAAGCAAAATTTAAGTCCTTGGATCTAATGGTTCTGGTGCTGTTCATTCTGCAGATGTGCAAAAGCTCCATCAGAGCTGGATCTGAGGATGCCTTATATGCCAAGCATAGATCGCCAGTAGTAAGTAACCTGTAGGAAACTGAGTTTAGAGATAGGGCTTTAAGATGATCCATACAAGACACTGTGTTTGTACACTGGATTCTCTTGGTAAAGAACCTTTGTGGCCATTCCAGTCATTGCATGTGCTTGGTCAGGTACATGCTGAAGGGGTCATGCTACTCAATGACAAGGGCCAAGTAAAGTGGCACTATAACTTCCTTGGACCTGGATCTCATGCCCTTGCTTATTAAATTGGGCAACATAAAATTATTTTCTTACTACCTTGGCCATGTATTGGCCAAAGGCCAGACTACTGTCTACATCCATTCCCAGATCCCTAACTACCAGGTCAACTCTTAGGGCTGTCATTACTGAGTAATCAACCTGGGTGGACACTTTCCCAAAAGGCACCATAATGCATTTCTTGACATTGAGTTTTAATCCATACCTTTGGCACCAGTCATTTGTCTATAATAGACCCCTCTTGCAAGATATTAGTGTCATGGGGGAATCTTTGATAGCTCCCAATTCGCAGTCATCTGGGAACATGGTGAAACTTGGCCCTTGATGTTAACATTGACCTCTGAAAATAGATGACAAACATGAGCAGGCACAGTACTGAGCCCTGAGTTATCCTGGTGGTGACCAGTCTCTTACTGGAGGTAATCTCACCAGTCCTGACTTCTCGATCCTATCTGTGAGCCAGCTGGCAATCCAGTGAGTTACGTGGATGTATACCTGTTTAGAATATCATAACAAGAACATGTTACAGTAACAGCAATACCTAAGTGGGATATTTATCTAGATTGTATGTTATTTATTAGCATTTTTAGCAGTGACACATTTTATTTCCAAATAAAGATATTTTTTTTTCCTCATTTTGAAGAGAAGCAAAGAAAAATATGCCCTTGGCTGAGTACACTAAGTATTGCTGGACACACTTCTTCAACATTCATAGTCGGTGGACTCTATCTTGCTTTTCCATGCTCTATTTTTACTTCTGAATAACAACAACAAGAGAGGAACACGGCATTTTTACTGTTACTGTATCATGTTCTTGCTATGATATTCTAAACAGGTATACATCCATTTTCACAGTCTTGTGGAGAAAAATGTCCATGATGCAGGTGACCCATCTTACTGTGTACTTTTTATATGTCATAATGTGTGATGTTTAACTACCTGTTATGTATAAGTGATATTTATTTATTTGATAAGGGAGTAAACAGATTGGCCTGAAGACCCTTTGTCTTTAGTTATGACCTAAGCCAAAAGGGAAACACAAATAAAGCAAAAAGCTTAACAATCCAAAAAAAAAAATGGATTCATGCAAAACATTTCCCAGAGTAGATCACTGTGTACCTGATATATGTATATGTGATCTGAGATTAGTGATAAGAAATACTAGATGAATAGCAGAAACAGAACATCCACACAGCTTGTAACCTCTAAAAATATAATAAGAAACACATAGTACTAAAGCTTAAAAGGTGCAAAAGTACTTCACAAAGAGGATCCTAGGCCTTAAACATGTGTCCTTTATGGACAGATTAAAAAATCCAACTATTCTCTGTCTCATTTCGCCTACTTAGAGGCAATCTCTGCTTGACATACAAAGCCATGTCTGACCCAGCTCTGTTAGAAATGCTACATCTAAAGAAATCCCAATCCCTCTCTGCACCACACGCTCCAGAGACCTCAACCTCATTATCACAATCAACATAACATGCTGGAGGGACAGATTCATCACCCATAGACTGCCCATGCTATGGAATAGACTTCCCATACATGTCAAACAGAGCACCTCACTAGCCCTCTTCAAGAGAAATCTTGATGAGTGGATGGAAAATAGAAAATTCACCCCGGGGATCACTCCAGTTGCTCTACTTGACAGAGGCACTGGGAACTAAGGTCAGGTGGCACAGTTCCACAGTAATCCTACAGGCTAGGCTTGTAAAGGCTCCTGGACCATTAGCCTAGTACACACCTATGAACCTATGAACCTATAAGCAAATCAATAGTGAACAGTGTTAGTCCAGCTTAGAGGAATAAAACCCTTACTGCTCAACTGAACTACGTTCAGTTAGCTGCTTGAAAGAATAATGCTGCTGGCTGGTAGAATAGGTGGAACCTATCCTGGGGGGAGGGGGTCCCAGCCAGCTATGTCTATCTCTCCAGCATCATGAGGTGAAGGTTTTAAGAAGACCAAAAGCATGGATCAGCCTAGAGAGGGGCATGCACTTTATCTGCCCAAGCCACCAATGGTAGCGCCTGGCCTGCATATGGAAGAGTGCGCATGCATAATTCTAATAAGAGCAGTGGCAACCCCCACTGAGAGCACATGCATTCCTGATGTCTGTGTGGATCCCAGTCCCATGTAAAGGGTCTCCAACTAGCAGATTGAGGATGATCCTTACTGCCAGAGAAAGAATGGGCCTGTGTGCTATTGGAGAGGCTTGACAGTTGGTGGGAGTGGTGAAAAAATGGAGCATTATTGTTGCCTGTTTAGAAATCAGATGATCTAATATTTAAATATTATTTTAGTAAATGTTTATTTGGGTTTCCCCAGCGTCAACGCATATAACAACATAGGAGTCTGATGAGTCAGTTCATCCTTGGTATATTCAAGTACTTATGTTGTAGAAAACCTGTATTTTATTATTACCATTTCAAATAAATTACTTTTTTATTTTGTATAACACATTGTTTCTCTACTACTCTTTAATACCAGCTGTATTTTTCTTAAGTCATGCATTTATATACTGTTATCCAC
The DNA here is from genome assembly GCF_019279795.1 of Protopterus annectens. Taxonomy (NCBI): domain Eukaryota; kingdom Metazoa; phylum Chordata; order Ceratodontiformes; family Protopteridae; genus Protopterus; species Protopterus annectens. The sequence goes on from NC_056733.1 coordinate 553,924,261, forward strand.
ATTTCCTTATTAGGCTCTGTATCTCTACATCGCAGTGCAACACTAAGTCGTGTTTCAGTATTTTGCTTATGACAGTACAATTTGAATATCTGCCAGTGAAGAAAATGCAATAATTATTTTTTCTCTCTGTCTACCTGTCTCTCCCTCCATCTTTCTCGGTCTGTTTGCCTTTGTATTCAGTATTATACATCTAAGCTACTCGAGCTATGCAGTTTTCAGTCTAAGCACTTGCACAGTTGCATGTTGACTGCTTAGAATACAGGAATGTTTTACAAGTACTGAAAATGATTTTGACAGAGCAGTTATTTTAGGCAGAAACAAGTTTTTGTCTAACAACAATTCAATTTTAAATCAGGTAGCGTCTACATATTGTATAATCACCAGGAATGTGTGCAGACTCAGTAACTCAACACTTGCATTTGTTTCAGAAACACCAGAAGGCTTGGTGCTCTATTTCTATACCACGCAGTTAGATTCATTTTTCAAAACGTCATCTGCAGTTCATCATAAGGGGGGTGCAATATTCCTGAGTGGGCCAGCTGTCCTGAAAAGAGGCCATTGGCCTAGTGGAATTAAATCAGTCAACATAGTATAAATAAATCAATAAATTAACTGCAGAGCAACATCATTTCTGCCTATCTGACACCCCTGACACCCCTTAATTTTACATGCTACTACAGCTTAATATTTGGATAGGGGCTCAGAACACATCTGTGGGTCATTATAGTGCCTAAGTCTTTTGATTCAGCATTTCTAATCTTTTCCATCATAAAATCTATCTAAGCCTCTTTTAAACATTCTCAAATAATCTGACTATTCGAAGGTAATTTATTTTGTTTTCTAGTAAATCTAATCTGAAAAAAATAATTTCCATGGTATTATAATATGTTTCCATCAATATTTATTGTCCTCATGTTGTGGACAATGAACTTTATATTTAGAGCGTTATGCTTAGGGTTTCATTTTTAGACCCTTTATAAGCCCAGATCAGATCTCCTTTTATTACTCTATGGTCCACTGTATACAAATTTTGTATAGACTGTCTTTCTGAACAGGTTTTACTTTTTTAAGGGAAATGTCCACTTTGTGTAATATGCTTTAATTCTCTTAAGACTATTAACTCAGTACACTGAATAAGTATAAAAATGTCGTAAGTTTGTGTTACAAGATATGCTTAAGCAAAATCTTTGGGTAAATGGCTCTGCTCACAATCTAACTGTAAATAATTAATGTCAGTAACACTCCTTCAAATACCTTTCCAATTATATTTGAGAAATGTAGTTATCTGGCTCAGAAATGTTTTGTCACATATTTAATAGTATAAGAGACTCTCTCAAATATTTCAGACAAACCCAATTACTAATACATTCTGAATGACGGTCATGATAATGGGTGTTAGGTTTGCATGTTAGTGTCTAAGAAAGAACCCAATTAACCTATTAGGACCAGCTCAACAGTTTCACCAAATTCTATTAAGGGATTCAATATTAGATATTACTTATTATAATTGGATATTTGAACACAGCTTAATTAAAATATCTTATTTACCAAGAGTTGCTGTTGGCTGTTAAGTGCAGTATTTTGCAAACCATTCTATTTTTTTCTACTTTGTTTTCAGTTACCGTAGTATTCCTTGTTTTAATGATGTGAACCACAAATTATTCGTATTACAGTTTCTAAACATTTTTTTATTATCTAGAGTATGATTAACTAATCCGGTTTCATACTATGTGTTAGCTCTTATTACTATCTTTAATATATTAATGATAGAAAGAAAAAAAAATTAACATTTTCCAGAAATATTTAATTTTCCTAGAAAACTGATTCAAGTTTATAATTCTACCATGAGACACTTAATCATTTGGCTGGATTCATATTCCTGTCAGATGGAACATGATTCAGTTTTAAATGTTCATCATTCCCACTGCTGCTGTACCCTTAGGCTATATGGGGTGTTTCCCATTTAGGAAACAACAACTGGCCAGATTCACAAAGCTCTGGCTCCCCCGCCTACACACACACAAACACACGCACACACACACACACACACACACACACACACACACACACACACACACACACACACACACCTTCACTCTGCTGATTAACTAATCCCTAGGAGGCAAGTCAGAAGTCAAGAGTGAAGCAGTTCTACCATTTCAAAAAGCATCTCTCGGAGTTCACATGAGCAGCAATCAGCTAAGAGCTTCAGTTCTTGCAGATAAATCCCCAGTGGAGCAGTGGAGAACCCCTCCTCTCAGAAATCATTACCCTTTTTGAAAAACAGCATTTTTATCTATTTTTTGACTAAAGTCAGTACTCCCCCTTTATGAAACCCTGTATTTTTTCATAATATCAAAAGTTTCCTGTCAGGGACAACTATTTTGAGTTTAGTTGAAACAGGGTCTGATGATTCTGATTTTGACAGAGAGCCCAACTCTCTAATTGTTAAGGATACATAAGTTTGTATCTTCATGTGAAGAAATTTTCTTTTAGTCAGACCTCTGCAGGATAAATGAGGTATTTTTATGGAAACAAACTGATATCCTCCCAAATTGTGGAGATATAATTATATGTTACAAATGGATATACCTCATTCCTCTCCCATACCTCCTATAGTGGCATCCCTGGAGGATTTGTTGAATGTTGCCTGTACTTATCTTGATCCATAGCTGTCAGTCCTGAAAAAAAAGCAAAAACAAACAAAAAAAAAAAACAGATAAGCTACCTAAGGTACAGTAGGCATATATGGGGAAATATATGCTTTGTTACGTGGACAGTCTGAGGTAAATGGCTTCAATGGCTTCCATGCAAAAGAAAGATTTTTTAATCACATTTTTCTACCTTTCCTCAGTTATCTAAACATGCTTTTAAGAGAGTGCATGATTCATAGGTTCATAGGTTCATAGGTTGGTACTAGGCTATCGGCCCTAGGGCCTATACAAGCCTAGCCATAACAATTTCCTGGCTATTGGATATGATTGTGCGGATACTGTGCCAGAGGCCACTGCTACTGATACAGCCTTCAGCGATTATGACTGGTTGGTAATCCAAAGCTTGCTGATAAGGTAGTTTGAAATCTTGGATTCAGCTTTAGATAAGGAGGTATCATCTGCCTCTTCTGCTATCCAGGCTCTCGAACAATTTCATGAAAGATGGAAATTAATTCAGGGAGTTTCTAGGACATTTCTTGTACCCAATGCAAATCTTACAGGTTTCCCTCTTACACAAAAAAGCCAAATAAACAAATCAGTCATTTTATGGCAAACAAAATATATAAAAGAAATGGCTGGAGGATAACAGTGACAAAAAAGGCTCTCAACTTTCTCCATTGCCATAAAATACATTTGGACTCTGGGTGTTACAAGTGGTGCAGGAGGGTTACAGATGGCAATTTATACAAAAACCTCCTTTAAGGGGAATACTGAACCATCCACCAAAAAAAAAACAGATTTTTTTTCTCCAGGTTCTTCAGTCTTTACATACCCAGGTAGTCATAGAACCAGTATCTTTAAGTCAAAGGGGCAAAGGCTTCTATTATTGAATGTTTCTGGTACCAAAGAAAGGGGCTTCTTGGCCACCAGTACTGCATCTTTCATTTCTAAATATGTATGTGAAAGTTCCAGAGTTCAAAATGTTGACCTTACAGAAATCATTACCTCTCATTCCTCACAACTCTAACTCTAGACCTATGAGATACTACCATATTCCCATATCTATAAGCTTCATCAAATTTCTAAGGTTCTCGGTTCCTGGGCCACATTATCAGTCTACTCCATTACCCTTTGGTTTATATAAAGCTCCAGTGCTATTCACAAAATATCCAGCTGCAGTCATAGCTTATTGCAGGCTGAGTGGCATTCACCTTTCCTTATTTAGACAAATTGCTTATCTTTGTAGAGTCAGTATCCAGATGTTAAGAGTTATTAACGTTATGTCATTTTCACTAATCTGGGCTTCCAGATAAGTATTGCAAAACCTTCCTTGACTACGTCTCATAGGATTGTGTTTCTGGGATGCCTTATAATTTTTTTCTTTTTAACACAGAACAAGCTAGTACTTCATCTGGAATTTTTCCTGAATTTCTCCAGTGAGTCTCAGACTTCTGCAAGAGAATTTCTTGGGATCATAGGATTTATGGTTTCTGTGATTATCACGATACCTCTTGCCAGATTACACATGAGAAAGGTACAAAGAATTCTAGGAAAAAAAAAAATTCCTATTCTGGGCTTTACTGCTCTGGAGGAGACAACATATTCAACTATACCGAGGTCTCCCCTTCTTTCCTCAGACCCCAAACCAATCTGTCACCACAGACATGTCAGATTTTGCTTGGGGAGCAGTTTCCAGAAAGGTAAAGGTGCAAAGTATGTGGAATCCTACATAAAGACCAAAGCACATCAACTGAAAACAGATGTTGGCTATGAGCCATGACTTCAAGTCTCTCCATCAGCTTTTGTCAACAGGACCTCTTCAAGTGATTATTGACAATGCTGCAGTTATGTGGTTTATTAACAACTATGGAGGTACAAGGTTGTACCTCCTGGCTGGTAAAGAAGGCTTGGGAGTTTGCTTCAACATTCTTAACCCCCAAGCATTTTACATTCCACCAGAGCAAAACGCAGTGACAAACAAGCTGAGCAGGACCAGGACTGATCCTCATGGAAGGAAACTGAATGAGAGGATCTTCTGGAAATTGACCTAGTTGTGGGGAATAACTCTGACAGATCTGTTTGCCTCTTTTTAAAACAGACAACTAAACAAGTTTTGTTTCAGGGCTTCTTGCAAACAAGCCTGGAAGATACTTGCATTTTCATTTCCTTGGAAGGGAGTGTTCCTTTATGCACTTCTACCCTTTCCACTGAAGATTCAAAAGAATAACCTTAAAATAATTGTAGTGACCCCCTTTTGGCCCAAACAAATTGCTTCTCCTTCTTATGGAAATGGCCAGAGGCAGTTACCACAAGCTTCCTCCAAACTGGATCTACTCAAACAAAACAGGTGGAATCTGATACTCCCCAATATGAATAAACATCAAATAACTGCCTGGAAGATTCAACTGTAATACTGTTTAGGCACTTACTTCATAAGGATGTGAAGCAGGTACTAAAAGAGGCAATAAACCCTAGTACAAGAAAATCCTACACTGGTAAATGGAAGTGATTTTCTAGTTGGTGTCTAACCAATAACTAGAGGTCTATCAGGGATTTTGTACCACTGGTGCTCAAATATTTGTGTGATTATCATGCCTCTGGCCTTGCTTATTCTTCTATAAAGGTTCCTGTTGCAGCAATTTCAGCATGTCTGCCCATGGATCCTCTTTGTTTCTTCTCTGTTTGCTGTGAAGCAGCATTCTACACCTGAAACCTCCTCACAAACAGGTTACTCCTCATTGGGATCTTAACTATGCGCTGGAGAAAATGATTGCATCACCTTTTCACCTGTCCATCAAGCTGATTTAAGGTTCTTGACTTGAAAAAAAAACGTATGCATCATTGGTCTGACAGCTGCAAGAAGATTATTCGATTTACAGGCTCTCATGGTGGATAGTCCCTATCTGATTTCCACACTGATAGAGTGGTTTCAGAGTGTACTTTGAATCAAACCAGCAATCTCTGAGTTTTCTACCTGGAACCCATAAACCAGGGATAAAGATTTTGCATACTCTGGACCTGCACAGGCAGCTCAGGTACTATCTTGACAAAACTAAGCCCTTTAGAAAATCTCATCATCTATTTATTTCTTATCAGGGGCAAAAAAGGACACTCTGGGTCTACACAGAAAATCTCCAGGTGCTTGTCCTTCACTATTGTTTTGTGTTATTCGCACAAGGGTAAATCCATTCTAGGCTGTACCCATGTACATTCCACTAGAGCCTTGGCTTGTTTGATAGCATACTGGAAAGAGGTGGAATCCAGAAGCATTCTAGAGTCAGCTACATGGTCTATTCTGTATACTTTTATAAAGCATAACAAAGTGGATTCCTTTTTTAAGTCTTTTGCTAGGACAATTCTCCCGGAGCTCCTGGATCCATATCTGTCCTCTCCCAGGATTGATAGATTTTGGTATTCAACCCATACAGCCTAATGGCTACTGCAGCAGTGAGAATGATGAACATAGTACAGATGTGTGAGCTGTATTTACCCATAACAGTAGCTGTTCGAATTCTTCACTACTGCAGCAGCTGTACCCACCCTCAATCTCCCTAATCTTCCATATAGTTGAAATATAAAGTAGGGTTATGCCTGTTTCTACTTTATATGTTTTATATTTATTCTTGGCTAGTTATTTCAGGATTATTAGGCTCCTCTCTCATTCTTCTTGCCCTCCTGGGGATTAGCCAATCAACAGTGAGACTGAAGGAGTTCGGAGGCAGAGCTTATTGTAGCTGGATGGTTGTTGCAGCATTGAGGACTTAGATCACCTACTGTTATGGGTAAGCAACTTACACAACTATATTTTATTCACTCTCTTGGCACACACTATGCCAATGTTTTTTGGCATTCTGTTGTGATAGTTTCTACTCTGCAAGGACAATATTCATTGCCTCATATCTTGCTTTATAGAACAGTCTAGCCTGTCACTGTTTTCCATCTATTTTGGTTAACTTAAATGGACATACTGTATAACTTGTGATCAGGCTGCCTGTTGGGCTGTTGGAAGACATACTTTCAACTGTGGTATCAACTTTTTATAAAACTCTATCTAGAGTGCTTCAGTGATGTGTGTTGAAGATAATATGCTTTGAGCAAGTACACTAAAGAAGTGAAGATGATTTCACCTGGTCATCAACTTTCAGTCACCTAACGTTATCCCAGTTATCTAATAACATATCCAGGTCACCAGCTAGCATTGTTGTGCTACTCATATTAGGTCTTTGGTCAGTTTCAAAATAGGGTGCCTGTGAAAACCTATTATCCTTAATACTGACTGTGTTGTCAAAAGTCTTATTACTACGATTTCTGCTGATGTACTACTTAGTAGTGTATGTGACTGTAATTTTTGAATTTTTTTTTACTCTGGTTCCTTGCACTGCATTGGAAAAATCTTATACTACTTTGTTGTACCTTTTCAAATTTTCAGTAAGAGTGAATCTGAAAAGATTTCACTCACTCTTTGTATGGTTAGAATGTAAGTTATCTCTGGCAAAAAGAATGCTCCCTGAGATAAAATTTTCTCAAATGAAAATGTTTACTTCCTTTCTCATAAACTAATCTTCGTCATTCAGTACTAATTTGTAATCCTTTTTGTACATCTTGGTCAGGATATCTGATAGAAGGTAAACAATCATTAAATGTAATATTAACTTCATATTCCTTGCAGATTTAATTATGTCCAGTATACCCAAGATTACTTCATCCTTTGACTTGCTCATAAGATCATTGCCTTGTCACTATGAGCACGTCTTTAAATCTTCATTTAAATTATTTAATAAGCTCCTAATTACCTTGTTTATGTTACTAAGGTTTCATCCTCTAAGGCACACCACTGTTATTCAGTCTCTCTTGACCCTATTAAAACACTAAGTAAACATTTCAACATCAGATCCTCAGTTATTAAAGCTTTGTTAATTTCAACCTCTTTTCTTGCATTTCTAATAACAGCCTTATTATCCCACAGATTGTGCATTCTTTTGGATTTTGACTTTGTGTATTATTCGGCATTGCTTAGGACACTCTTGTTGCGATACCATTTCCACTCATCTAGCTTTAAGAGACTCTCTTCCAAGTGCTCTATGCCTCTTCCTTCACTATCATATATGTTTGAGAAATCATTGTCATGCATATCACAAATCAGTTATGTCCTCAAGTCATCCTTCCTGCAGAGATATATTAAGCCACCTATGTGAAAATAGGGTCTGGATGCTGGTCACTACAAACTAGGTAGCAAAATTACTTCAGTCAATGATGACAGAGTTCTACAAAAGGATCAAGAGAAATTCTTACCTGATCTTTAATAACATTAAATGCAGAATTGTGAGACTTGGTAAACAGGACATAAGTTATAGTTAAAATAGTTAAATTATTAGAAAAGTGGTTTTATAAAGCTGTTTAAATGTTGATCAGTGCATAGCCATTAGCCAGTAAGGACAGAATGAACACTGTAAAGTCCTTCTGATTCTAAGTGGCATGGGTTCATTCCATACAGAGCATTTGGCTAGTTTAGACCTCGGTGAACTGACCCATTGTTGAACACAAAGCTGCATTCTGCATTTCTTGAACAAGCCACTTAAAACAGCTTGAAAAGGAAAAGTGATGCCTAACCATAAAAATAAAGAAAGATGGAAAACCCAAACTGTTAAGAAAGTCTTTAGGAAGAGTGATGCAAATAGTTAATCAGAACATTTGAGTTTACTAACATTATGTGTCTTACTTCTCACTCACAATTTTCATTAGATGATCATTTGTACCAATGTTGATCGATGGTGGTCTTGCATCAGCACTTCATACAAGCTTCATATATGAAACACTTTATATAGCTAACCCTGCTTGATGCTTTATTCAATTTTTCTTTGCACTCACAGTGCCTTGTCAAAGTAAAATTACTTTCATCTGCAAAGTCTAGCGTGCTCTTTCAATATGTAATTTTCTTTGTGGGTTTTCAATCAAAATGATAGTAAAGGTTAAGAATGCCATAGTCGTTTACCCATTTGAAGGCCAGACGTTACTTTGTTTTTTCCTAAACTTTTATCTTTTTCTCATTTTTATAAAGAATGGCAATCATGGAAGCTAACAGCAAACAGCAGAGTGAACTATTTAATGGAAGAAGCTTAGACCTGTGGGGAAAAAAGTTGAATCCACTGGTTCCATCACTAATTCTGATGACACTTCTGATGTTCAAACAGCTACCAAAAGCAAGGATATGAAGTTGCTTTGAAAAGTACCCAAGTTGTTTACACAGATCTTTGTACTGATCAAAGAAAACATCTTTCTTTGGTATCCACTGTGTTTTGAAATCTGATGTGACCACACAAATTAAAACGAGTCATCCATTTTTTTTTCACAAGGAACAATTCTTCTGAAAGTAACTAGTAAGAGTTCTTCCACTGAAGTGCAGAAATCATTTAGCATCACAACTCTGTGATAGTCTGCATGGCTGAGTGATATCATAGATGGAATGTGGTAGTCCTATATACAGGTTGGACTGCCCCCCTTTCTCCATGATAGTACATTCTTGGAAGCTATATATATAATGTAGCAGGGGTGTTTGTTCCTAGCACGTGGGCTGTGTGGGGCATGGCCCACATTAAAAAGCCTTATTTCACTGATAAGGGGTCTTTCGACAGCAAAGTGCAACCATCAGTAATTGTCTGTTTTGACAAGATGCAGTTTCATCAGGTCAGTACTTCAACAAACTAATCACTGTGATCAATACTTTGAAAAGCTTGTAATCAACATAATGGATCAAAGCAGATAAAACACCGAACTGCTGTAGCACGAACAATGAGATACTCACATAAAACATGTGCAGCAGTGTATAGTTTCAAGTGCTAGCACTATGTGCACTACATGAAAAGGTAGACTTGAAATACTCTTTGACCCATATTTGTTTGTGACAAATATTATCCTCTAATCTCACGTTCAGACTACAATTTTGCAAGCCTAACTGCCCAAAGTAGTCATCTAATTGTCTTTATCTGCAAGCTGCAAAGACTCAAAGGTAACAATATTGAAAGATGCAGACAGAGTGTATGGTCCTATATAAGGGTATATGTGGAGCTTTATGCTCCATACCAGTTAATAGTTAGCAAACATATATTCCTGATGTAATTTTGATACGTAATCTGATCAAAGTGCAGTTTTTAATTTCAGCTTCTATGGATCTGCAAACGCGTCACAAATCATAAGTTTCTTGCAAGTAAAACCATTCAATGTGTGTGGTTTAAAGACCAAGAAATTTCACACAAAAGTCAGCACAAAGCAGAAAAAAACTCCACCCAGTATGAAAATATAGATGCAACTTTATTGCAACGTTCCAAGATATACCAGTAAAAAAAAAAAAAAAAAGAACATAAACATAGACTAGTTAAAATCATTGAATGTTGGTATATTAATACATTTGAAAATTATTTCACTGCTGTCACATGACAATATTAAACTTTGGATAGATTTGTATGGAGGATGTTTCTGGATTTGTAAAACAGTCAATTACTTTTGATGATATTCAAGACAAATATGGTTTTGTTGAAAGATAGTCAACCAAGGCTGAAATTAAGTTTAAAAGTACCCTGCAATGATTAGCTATAATTTTCTAAGGGTGAAAACAAAACAGCAATGCATATCGCAAATCAATTTTTAATAGTAACAGTTACGTATAGATTGTAATAAGTGATGAAGTAAACTCAAAGATGGCACACAGCAATAAGCAATGTGGGAAAGAAAGCCTATAGTGGTTGAAGTTAGGGGCATGAGAAAAATAAATGCTAGAATAGCCGTCAGTTTTACAGACCACAAGAAGAAGATACTCCATATGAAATTTTGTAGCTTTACATTGGAGGCCTCAAGAGTCTTTGAAGGATTCTACAGTCCAACAGCCTGCAACACAATTCATTTGGCAAAGCTCATGCTAAAAAGATTATCATAGTATTAGGACTGCAAGGGACTAGAACAAGGTGGTCATATACCATGCCTACAAGTAATTTGCTGATTACATTTCATCTGGTTTCTTTTCAATACAACTGCATCAATAAAGGACAGTTCTTAAATATTGTTCTTATAAATTTAAAAAGTTGTTAGAATAACAGGTTTTGTACTGACATATATTTTCTGAATGATATGAAGTCTGAAACTAAAATGTCTGTTATTTTTTGACTACAATATTAAATGATTTGCCACAAAAAACATACATTTTATGTCAATCAGACCAAAAACATGAGGCAATAATCTAGGCATTCTATAAAAAGTCTGGTGAGTTTAGAGGCATATCAGCAAATAGTACCCAGAGATTTATTAATTGATAATCTAATTAATCGGATACACAGAAACTCTCCCCTTGCATGAAGGGGAGGCCCCTCAAATAAAACATAATAAATTTTCTTAAATTCTATTTCATTCTGTTTCCATTGGGGAACAGACAACAGATGAAATAGATGTCAAAACTTTATACCATGACATTAGAAGTTATGTGTGTGCCACTCAATTTTTTATGACTTCTTTTCAATATTAAAAATTGTCATGGAAAGGCCAAAGAGCAAAGTACTGCATACTGGACAGTGGATCCAGTAAGAGTCAGACAATTCATTTTATACGGTTTACTTACATGATATTCTGTGACCTCAAACTATTTGAGCTGCTGTCCTTAAAACACGTGACAATACCCTCCATCTACTGTTACAGGAGTACAATCATGATGGAAACAGTTGAGCTTAATTTGTGCTCCATAGCATGCATAGGTATACATGGTTAAATCTATAATGGTGAATTCTGAACGTCTTATATCCAAGTTATCATAACCAGGGTAAAGTGATGTATTCATCCAGGACCCATGAAAGTCCAACATAAAGTGCTGTGTATACTTTTGCAAAATGAATTTAAACTGCATGAATGGCATTAGCTTTAAGTCTGGGGAAAAAAGAATGAATTTTGTGTTTTATGAAATTTGGTCTCCGTATATAAGGTAAACCTTTAAGAGTGTTGAAAGCTTAGTATATAAACACCTATCCAATGTTGTATATTTCAAATAATCACATAAACCACAGTCTCAGTTCTGCAGGCATACATTTTATACAACTGACCACTGGAGGAACTATTTCACAAAATAGTTAAGTGATTCCAACAAGGAGTGAGCCTCTAAAATAGCTCACACATTACACTTCAGTGACAGCCAGGAAGAAGTACAGTTATGTGCATGTGGGGCATGCTTTAGACAGCATCTAACATGGGATAGCATGAAATGTTTAACATGTCCATCCAGTTTGGGTGTTTACTTGAAGGATACCAATGAGTTCTCATGTGTTTTGTTTTGGTAATATGCATACAATACTAATGAAGCACTCTACAAACTAGCTACTATTTAATTATACCTACCACACTGGTTTGTCGCAAAACTATTTGCACACCTTACATCTTTCATGCCAAAATAATTCTTCTTTTATATTTATTTCTCCGCACTCCTTCTCCCAATAAACATTAAATATAGCATCAACTATCTTCTTTCCAAGCCCCTGCTATGTCATCAGCCTGCCTCGTCCTCACTATGAAGTCCTACTGTGAAGTTTATTGCTTTGTAAGTGTTGCTTTAGAGATGAATCACTTTTGTAAATATGACTGATGTACAGACTAGTATGATTAGTGTAATACATTCATTTCTTGGCATTACTCTTAATGCTTTCAGTATAATCTCAATAACCAGTTATATATTTGCATACATATTGTATATACTGGGAGCTTTTCTCTCCATGCCTCTCCTAAAATGAACTTTTTTTCCCAGTCAGACCTTCCCAGTTATCAAATTGAGATAAATAAATATATTTTTCACAGTAAATACTCTTATATATACTAGTATCCTTTATAGTCAGTGACAGATAATCTTTGCAAAGACTTAGTTTATTTATTTAATTACAAACGTGCCCACAAACGTATCTGAATTTATGCAGGACATCAGTAAGTCTAGGACTTGTTCTTCTTTCGGCTTTTCCCGGTTAGGGGTCACCACAGTGGAACTCTGGTCTGCTAATGATTGGCAGTAGATTTTTTTACAGGTGCCGAGGTACCAGCTCGACGCCCAACCTTCAACGAAGGCACGCCCATTATACGCATGCCTTTTGAATGCCACTCGACTGTGGGGAGGACATGCAGACTCCACACAGAAGGTGCTCCAGCCAAGAATCGAACAGGAGAACCTCTTGCTGTGAGGCAACAATGCTACCGATCAGTAAATCTACGACGATCACAGCAAAATCATAGCACAATGTGGAAATCATAGCAGTTGAGAAGTATGTCTGAAGGTGATAGCTCCCTTAGTAGTGATAATTATTACTGCTGTGGGCATTGGATAAATGCAAACAAGAGCAAGGATTACAGTTATCTGAGGTTACTGGAAAAAGTTGCCTCAACACTTACAGAGATCTTCCTGCGACCAGGACCTAGTGTGCATGCCAATTCTCTGAATCTGAGCCAGGAGTGCCCTTCGCAACAAAAAATAAAGTTGATTCAAGCAGGCTGATCATTACAGAAGCAGAATTTTCCACCAAGTAATTAATGGAGATGGTAAACTCCTGCAAGCAGTTTCTCTACTATAGCTCCCCTTATTAATTTGAGCCAGAACTGCCCTTCCCAACAAAAAAGAAAGTTGATTCAAGCAGGCTCATTATTACAGAAGCAGAATTTTCCACCAAGTAATTAATGGAGATGGTAAACTCCTGCAAGCAGTTTCTCTACTATAGCTCCCCTTATTAATTTGAGCCAGAACTGCCCTTCCCAACAAAAAAGAAAGTTGATTCAAGCAGGCTCATCATTACAGAATCAGAAACTTCCAACAAGTAATAAACTGAGTTGCTAAACTCCTGCCTGCCCTGCCTGCAGTGTATGTACATGCCTGTTCCTGTCTGTAATGTTTAATTTTGCTACTAGGGACCTGTTTGTAGTGTTCTTGCTGCTAGAAATATTGGCATGCAAACAAACCGTCTCAGTTTACTCTAGGCTTCCCCACTGTTCATACAGTGTTAATTTCTCCTCTGTAACCTTTCCCCTAAATTACAGTTCTATAGGCATGACTATTCCTCATTATAGTTCATAAAATGTTTTGTCCTTCCATCTACTAGTTTCCACTAGCTCCCTGCTTGCTAATCGCTTGAGTTTAATAACTAAGGGTGGTAGTGAACAGAGAGAAGCCCACTATTATACTGTCTCCCCACCACTTTGTAATACTCACCTAAGGCTCTTTGGGCTGGCTGGGTGATTGTTCTTTTGGTTGCAGCTACACTGTTTGACCTGGGTCTCACTGATTATCGTACCACGCTCACGATCACCTGTTAGCCCCTTCCCTGTATGCTCCCATACATAGACCCTTAGGTTCTGACCGCTATTTTTAAACTTGCCCTGACACTTACAGAGATCTTCCTGCAACTGGGACCTAGTGTGCACGCCAAGTAAAGAACAATAAGTAATACAGTGGTTTCTAGAAATGCTGTTGCCTTATCTAATGCTTCTACTAAACTTTTATGTAAGTAAATTAACCCTCAGCTAACCTTATTTCTGTATAGTTTAGCTTGTGTGTCAAAGTAGTTGTTGGAAAAAAGAGTGCCATACTATTCTATTGTTACTTTTGCCACTGTAAGGCTACTAAGATTGCACCTAGAAACTGGGTAATACAAATAAGATACATTGTAACATCCTAGTTCTACCAAGGGCAATGATTTGAGCTTGTTTAATGAAAGATATAACAGCCTGAAAACATACATGTTACATGATACATGTGATGCAGACGTTAGAATCTGAATCTGACACTAGGTGTGCAGGACTTGTGCTGATGCTAACTGTACCTGTATTTGATAACTGCTGTAATAGTGCATGTAATTAGCTACTCTCTGTTATTCCGATCCACATTTTTCTGCTAACACCTTCTTCTTATTACAGTTCTCTACACTAGCTCCCCTTATTAATCTGAGCCAGGATTGCCCTTCCTAACAAAAAAGAAAGTTGATTCAAGCAGCCTCGTCATTACAAAAGCAGAATCTTCCACCAAGTAATAAAAAGAGTTACTAAGCTCCTGCCTGCAGTGTATGTACATGCCTGTTCCTGTCTGCAGTGTTTAATTTTGCTACTATAGACATGTTTGTAGAGTGTTCGTGCTGCTAGAAATATTGGCATGCACACAAACTGGGTTGCTTCTCTCTAGGCTTCCCCACTGTTTATACAGAGTTAATTTCTCCTCTGTCACCGCTTCCCTGAATTACAGTTCCATAGGCACGACTATTCCTCATTATAGTTTATAAAATGTTTTGTCCTTCCATCTACTAGTTTCCACTAGCTCCCTGCTCACTAATCACTTTAGTTTGATAACTAAGGGTGGCAGTAAATAGAGAGAAACCTTAGCACTATTATAATGTCTTTCCACCACTTTGTATGACTCACCTAAGGCTCTTTAGGTTGGCTAGGTGATTGTTCTTTTGGTTGCAGCTACACTGTTTGACCTGGATCTGTACACTCCATTCACCCTTCGCTTTGCTCAGGTTCATTCCACACCCCTACCTTGCCCCCAAATCTCACCTGCCCCCACTACTCCTACATTTATTTTCAGAAAGCCACACTCCTCCTCTCCTACAGCCAATCACAACAATCCACATCCTTACCAACCCCTAATTAATTACCTAATCAATACACACTACTACATATACACCACCTCCTGCTTACCCAACAATGTTCATAGCCCACAATATCCTTAATTACACAATTATAGTCCTGACTATATTCTCTACTACATTTACTATTACCTCACCTATTCAGTCTCACATAATACTATTCCCTCACTGGACATCTACTATACCCTCACACACACCTTTTCCTCATCAACATCCACATCCCACACTATACAAATATGCTTCTCATACCCCTTACATCTCTCTTTTTCCTTAACTCTAATTTCACATCTCACATCTCTCCACAACAACATTAATACCTCTCAGCAAACACATACCTCCACACTAATCCAACCAACACAGGATCATAACTTTTTGATCCTAATAGCCCCAGCTATTTATAACACTAACTACATCACTCTGACAAGATACACAATCCTACCCCACCATTCACTTCCTCATATCTCACTAAAGTATGACAAGTCCATGTACAAACTTCTAAAAATGATATAAACGAATACACAGTGGTGACATACATCCCAACCCTAACCCCCCAACCCATACAAAACTATGCAGGACCCACTCAAATAGCCAACAACAACTTCCAATAAACCTTACAGGAAAAGTACAGACCTCTTAATTGTAAACATCAAACTTAGAAGTATCCTTAATAAGATAAAATAACTTCAAGCCACCCTAACCCACTACTCTGCTGACATTGTCTTGTTAACAGAAACCTGGCTTAAACCAGAAATCAGTAGCAATGAAATAATACCTCCTGGTTATAGCATACAAAGAGCAGATCGAAAGACCAAAAGAGGTGAGGGGAGGGAGTAGCTATACTATATAAAAACAACCTTTCTATAGAAATCTTAGACTTAGACACCCCAGAGTTCCATAAAGCAGAACGAATACTTACTAAACTTCACCTTAAAACAAAAAAAATCTAAACATTGTAGGTCTCTATATCCCACCAGGCTACAATATCACTAAGCTGGAGCATATTTTACAATGGTCATCCACTACACTTCCTCAAGAAACAATCATGACAGGGACTTTAACACAACTGGAATTCTTGCAACTCATAACCCCCACTAATCATATTAACCTCCATGGCTACTCACAAATAATCAATAGTCCTACCAGACGATAAAGAAACAGTCAATCCTTGATTGGATCTTAACAAACCACCTCAATACAGCACTAATCACTGGCTGTCTCCCCTACAGTCTTAGTGATCACATCCTTACCTGTCTTCTCAGGCAGCTACTAAACCCATCAAAAACCCCAACTTACCATCAAATTAGGAGCACCAAAAACTTTAATTCTCAAGAATTCACATCCATACTTAGAAACTGCAATTGGAACCCGCTTACTTATCTTCCATTAGATGATGCAGTAGAACATTTTAACACTACCTTCATCAGTATCCTAAATAAACTCGCCCCCCCACCAAGATAATACAGATAAAATGTAACTATACCCCTTGGATAAATAAAACAACTGGAGCACTACTAAAAACAAGAGACAAAGCCTGCGAAAAATGGTCCAAAGAGAAAACCATTCCTAACCGCCAGAAATACCTAGAGCTCAGAAACTCAGCCAAAAAACAAATCACAGAGGATAAAAAACACCACTACAGAGATATCCATTTAAAACATCTAAATAATCCCCAAACGTTTTGGTCAACTATAAACAAAATACTACATCCAGCTTGAGTCACCACACTCCTCTCCCCACATTAACCAACAAAGGAAATGACATTCCAACTCAGTTTAACAAATATTTTACAGAATCTATTCTAGACCTTATAAAAACAAACTTCTCTCCTACCCCCATCTACTCCCCACCTATTACATAATTACAACTTTAATTTACAACAGTCCCTACAGCTACTATAAAAATATCTTAAAAAAACTCAAAGCAACTACTCTGGTTGCAGATAATCTACCAGCAGAATATCTTAAAATAGCAGTCGATGCCATCTCATTCCCAGTATCTTTATTAATAAACCACTTCATCTCTGAACAGAAAATACCTAAACTATGGAAAACTGCCCATATGATTCCCCGTCACAAAGGTGGCAACGCAAAAGACTTATCCAACTATCGCCATATAGCCATACTATCTCCCCTTTCCAAAATTCTAGAAAAGTGCATTCATACACAATTTCTACAATATCTCTTAACAATCTCCTAACCTTCTCACAGCATGGATTCTGCCCTAATCACAGTACTACTACAGCCCTAGTAAGATTCACCAATTCCGTCAACCAGCTCCGAAATGAAGGTAATCGAGTTTACTCCATTTTCCTTGATCTCTCAAAAGCATTCAACACAGTATCCCATGCCAAACTCTTAAATGTCCTAGCTGATCTAAAACTTAGCTGGGCAGCACTAGTCTGGTTTCAAGACTATCTATCTGACTGTCAACAGGCAGTAAAGTGGCAGAAAAACTTCTCCCCACTGTTGCCTGTCACTTTGGGAGTACCACAAGGATCTGTCCTCAGCCCACTTCTGTACCCTATTCAAAACAACCTACATACAGCTACTCAGTTTGTCACACTCATACAGTATGCAGATGATTCAACCCTAATATGTACAGCTCCTTCTCTCCACCAACTAGAACAAATAACACAACAGTCTTTTAACGCTATAGAATCCTGGCTATCTAATGCACAGCTAATCCTCAACCCCAAGAAAATAAAACTCATCCTGTTTCACCCTTCAAGAGCTCCAGACTCCCCCCTCCCTTCAAAATTACCTCCACTAATAACACCATCATAACTCCAGTTGATAATACCAAGCTCCTTGGAGTTGCAATAGACCAGAACATGTTCCTTGACATTCATATAGCCCAAATAATAAAAAGTATACAAAAAATTAGGTTGCCTCTACAAAAGCAAACATTATCTTATTAATGACACTAGAGCCATAATTTCCAGAACACACCTTATTTCAGCACTACTATATGCATCCCCTATCTTTACCAACCTAAGAAAATCAGATGTAAATAAGCTAGAAACTTGTTATAATAAAATCTCAAAATTTGCTACAGGTGCTAACTACAGATCCAATCATTTCCACTCCCTAAGAAAATTCTCATGGCTTGAATTTCCCAAACTACTACCATATAATCAACTCAGTATGGCCCATCAAATAATTAACCAGCCTGAGAAAACTCCAGCTGTAAATAATTTGTTTACCCAATACTCTAATAATCCAGAATCTTTGCTCTAGCAACAAGGCACTAATACACACAACCAAAAGTAAAAATTACAGTGGAGAATCCTTTTACTCTTATAGTTTGCCAAAATCTGGAATGCTCCACCATTAAACATTAAAACAACCACTAGTACGACACAACTTAAAAAAATACTAAAACCCACCTATCAGCTATATGGATTTGTTTATGTTCTGATCCTGGCTAACTAACTAACTAGCATACTAACCTTGCTGCATTAACTCTAATTTCACTCCCACTAATTAATATCCATAACTTACCTACTTATTCAGGTCTGTAAATACTGTATATAGAGCTACATATCTGTAAATGGGAATCAGCAAGGCTGATCTACCATATTTTTTGCGAACCACTTTTTGTAGTTAATATTTATCTTACTTTTATTCAGTCTTTGGTAACATGTAAACTATAACCAGCATGCCTACTTTCAGCATAGATTCTTGTGGTCCATAATTGTATCTTAATTTCATAAACTACTCTTTTATGCTTGCAATTTCACTACTTGACTATGTACCTTCTAAAAAACTATGTTTTGTACACACTGTATATCTTGGAGCTTTTCTCCCCAGGCCTCCACTGAAAATGGACTTCTTGTCCAGTCAGAATTTCCTGGCTAACAAATGTAAAATAATAAATAAATAAATAATACATTTTATTTAGCAGTAAACAGAAACACTTAGGCAGCTCTTTTCAAAAGACATCTATTGGCTGGGTCACAAACGCAACTTACCTCCTTCACTTGTAGCATTTATGTATCTATTTACATCACAGAAAGCCGCAGTGGTACAGCAATAGCATTGTTGCCTCACAGCAAGAGGTTCTCCTGTTCGATTCTTGGCTGGAGTGCCTTCTATGAGGAGTCTGCATGTCCTCCCCGCAGTCGAGTGGCCTTTGAAAGACATGCGTAAATGGGCGAGCCTTCGCTGAAGGTTGGGTGTTGGGCTGGCAACTCGGCACCATAAAAATATACTGCCAATCATTAGTGGACCAGAGTTCCGTTGTGGCGACCCCTAACCGTGAAAAGCCAAAAACCCAAACATTCAGACCAATGGAGAGCAACTCCAGGCAGATATATATATGTTTGTGTGTGTATGTGTATATATATGAATATATATATATATATATATATATATATATATATATATATATATATATATATATTTAAAGGTGTAGAAGTACCTGCATCCATGGCAGGGCTAGCTTACCAGCAATATAAACCTTGGCTCTAGATGACTGTCACTGTTGGAGTGACACCACAACCCCATGTGCAAAAATGGAAAAAGAGGTTGTGAATGGATAAGTACCTGCATCGCAAGGCAGAATATGACATGCAAAAGTACAACACAGGAATTAATACATACAAGCAGCAAAAGCTTTGTTATAAAGGATGCACGAAGCAAAAAGCATTCATATAAAAAACACACCAGGATAACTTTCAAGAAATGGTGGTAAGATGGCTTAGAAATGCAGTGACTACATTTAGAATGGGCAGACATTCAAATGAACACAATAGATTTTTTAATAATTTTTTGCCACCTCTAGAGCAGATTATCTGCTCCTTAAAACATTTTTTTTCTCTGTATCAAACATTTCAGGGATACAGTGCTTTGGTCTTTCTCCAGTGGCTTATCATTTATGTACAGTGAATGCATGCACTGAATTCCCTGTTCCAATGTACAGGTTGTTCTTAATTAATCTAATCAGCAAGAGACCACAGTCTACCTGTACAATTGAATAACTAGGGTGCACTTACTCTACACTGGGCTTTTCAGTGAAGTATTTTTCACTCAGCTTTTTTTGTGTGTGTGTGTGTGTGTGTGTGTGTGTGTGTGTGTGTGTGTGTGTGTGTGTGTGTGTGTGTGTGTGTGTGTGTGTGTGTGTGTGTGTGTGTGTGTGTGTGTGTGTGTGTGTGTGTGTGTGTGTGTGTGTGTGTGTGTGTGTGTGTGTGTGTGTGTGTATGTACTTCTGTCTTCTGAATTCATATGGCAGGATAAAGATAGTGGCAGATCAAACCAGATGCCTAGATATGAGCATGTTTACCTCACGTAACAAAGTCTGAAAGAGTGGTAGTTTTATATCTGAACTTTTAAATGATTATAGCAGAAGTTCACTGAATAACTGAATCTTAGGATACAGAGTAAAATTTTATAATTGCTTTGCTTGAAATTTCCTGCTGGCAAAAGTCACAGTGTTTTCAGGCAGGTGAGGAATATGTTCCTGAAACAAATAGGAAGGAATGAGGTGATTTGGTAAAAACCCATGAACTACCATATAGGCGGCAGTCCACGTAATGCCAAAGGTATGATAAAAGGCCTTGGGACTCAGGTGGACAGTAGTCTCTCCTTTGATAATCACGTCGCCACAGTAGTCAGGAAATCCTTCTACGTGGCATTACCTCATCATGAAAGGGTTCTCATCCAGGAAAAAAGAGGTCATTGCTCCCCTCTACTCAACTCTCATTAGACCCATTATTGAGTACAACGCCTCTTTTGGAATGTACCTCAAAAGACATCTGCAGCAGCTGGAAAGGCCACAAAAATACCTCACGAAGAGGATTATGGGACTCAAACAGATGCCTTACCCTGACCGTCTCATAAACCTCAAGCTTTACTCCGTAGCATATCGCCTACTCTGAGGTGATCTCTGCCTAACATATAAAGCTATGTCAAACCCAGAGCTGTTGGACATGCTACAGCTAAAGTGCTCTAGGGACCTAAACCTCATCACCACGATAAACAGGACATGCTGCAGGGATAGATTCCTGTCCCAGAGACTTCCCATACTCTAGAACAAGCTACCTATCTATGTCAAGCAGAGTTCCTCATTAGCACTCTTCAAGAAAAATCTTGATGAGTGGATGGGAAATAGGAAATTCACCCCAGGGATTACGTCTGTGGCTCTGCTCGACAGGGGCACAGGAAAATAACCTTCTTGGGTGGCGAAAGCCAGGGAATCTTGTTGGCTAGGCTTACATAGTTGGGCCGATAGCCTAGTACCTACC
Organism: Protopterus annectens; assembly: GCF_019279795.1. Classification (NCBI taxonomy): domain Eukaryota; kingdom Metazoa; phylum Chordata; order Ceratodontiformes; family Protopteridae; genus Protopterus; species Protopterus annectens. The sequence continues at coordinate 553,945,803 of NC_056733.1, forward strand.
TATGATAGAATCAGAGAATTATGGGTAATGTGGTCACTGATTTTGCTGAAAAAAAACAAATTTCATTTCTCAGTGAACACAATTATAAAAGGAAAAACAAGTAGAATGCCCCAAGAAAATACTGTTCTCAGCAAAGACGCCTCTTAGACTGTATTTGTTTAAACATGCATCAATCCAGAAATCCAGAAAAGTCTTATTTAAAGTACAGTGACTGAACAGTACAGTAAAGTCAGTAAGAAGTGGGTCACATAGTAGATTAATGTCATGTTATACAAATGTCAAGAGCAAAGGTTAAAGGAGTTCCTCAAATATCAAGTACCTTGAATTTATAATGTGTACACCTTTTCATCTTTTGCAGCATAAGCACTTTGGGTAATTATTTTATGTAGCTTCCAAGACCACAAGAAACTGTAGAAATGCACAGATTGATTCAGCATTTACAGCATCAATAGTCTCATCTATTTTCTGTTTATTTGTATACTAACTTTACTTCGGGTAGAAGATGGGATTACCCTTAAATTACAATACTAAAAACAAAGCATAGTTCTTACAATCACAGTTGTGATATCTTGATAAGAGCAGCGGAAAAGAAAAAAAAAAACAGATACATATTTATTAATGTATTTATATACTATTTGTTCACTGGTTAAGTGGCTGGTCTATTGACACTTTTCTGCCATTACTTTAACTCAGAGTACAAAATGCATCAGAGTTGTTCTGTCAATAATATTATTTACAAAATGAGTACATAGAAAAATTCAGAACATAACAGTAGGATTGAATGGAGACAGGGTAGGCTTAAAAGATGCATTCAGAGTGCATTGCAAAAAAATATACAGAATGCAAACTAAGATGTGCCTAAAATACAGTGCAATCATACATATAATACATAAACTCCTATATGCATGTGAAATGTTTGCTTATAAGATGACACATTAAAAGGCTGAGAAAATCTTATTAAATGAATTATGTCTTTCATTATATGGAATGGTAAGTACAGAAAATGGGATACACCAGACAGATGTGAAGAACAAACCAACTTGAAGTTCTGAAAATGTCTTCCCAGTTGAGGCACCCTACCATATACATAAAGAAGCAAAGAGGAAGACTATCAGCAGAATGCATGCACGATAACATAATATAATTTACTCAACCCTCATTGGGCCAGTTGTTGAGTTTAATGCCCCCTTTGGCATGTCTCTTTCCAGACACATACAACAGCTGGAATCCCCACAGAGACACCTTACTAAAAGAACACAAGGCCTAAACATGTCTCACATGGATCATCTCAAAGCCCTGTCACTATACTCGATATCCTACAGACTGCTATGAGGTGACCTGTGTCTGGCATACAAGGCATCCTCTGACCCAGTACTGATGGCTTTATTGTACATCAGTAAGTCAAATGGCATCATAGATACTCAAGATCTAAAACTCTTTTGCAACATCAAAAGAATGTTTTTTACTGTCAGGTTTATCTCACAGGGGATACTGTTGCTCTTAAACAGACTTCTCCATACATGTAAAACAAAGTTCATCCCTGCTGATAATTCAAGCACAACTTCGATCTTTGGATGGGAAACAGAAAATTTACCCCAAGACTGCCTCCTGTATTACTTATGGACAGTGGCACCTCCTAAATGCTTTATCCCATGCATGGGTCCCCTCAAATTATCTGTGGTATGATCCCAGTTATTCTTACTAAAGGCAATATAGATATAATGACCAAGGGATGGATAAGGCCAATCTAACACCAACTGGGATAAGTTAATTCAAGCACATAAAAAATGGCTAGTTGTAAAATGACCCACAAGAACAGCTAGCCTAGTACTTGCCTATGAACTTATAATATGATATAATATAATAGAATAGAATAAAATAGAATAGAATAGAACAGAATAGAATACATTAGCATAGAATAGAACTGAATTGAATTGAATAGAATTTATATACTATATTAAACTATAATATAATATAATAATACTCATTAAAGCCATTGACATATTTTGACACAACATTACTTCTGAATGAAGCAATCATTTATGAATTATACCAAAAATGTTTACTCAGTCATCACAGATGGAAAATTGCTTTCTGGTAATTTAATTCTTAAACAAGGAGTTGTAGTAAATTAAATGGAACTAAAAGGTATTAGGAATATAGAACACCTATGGTCTATGTGTTTTGCTTACTAAAGTTAATATTTTTTCTTCTTAAGTTCTAAGCTAACATTTTCATTTATTCTCCAAAGAAATGCATTCTACCATAAGAGCTAAAGAGAAAATTTGTATGAAAAAATTTTAAGATGTATTTAAATTTATATGCAAAGATTCCCCTAATAGGTCTTACCACATGGTACATCAATAAGTTTAGTTAATATTGTATATCAGCCTGAAGCACAGTGGGTCACTAGACGGCTAGTGAACTGCAGTACTGCTCAATCTCCTCTTTTGTAAACAAAATTCAGAATCCGTTTCTAACATAATACAAGCAAAGACAAAGCATCTACCATGTAAAATGTGTCCGGCAACAGATCTTTTTCTGCTGAATGTGATAATATACAGTACGGGTTTAAGCCCAAAAATTCTCATAAAATCGTTGTTGTAGTGATGTTAACTGAGTCTCAAGTAATGCACATGGTCTTGCACTGTTATGTAGTGAATTTCAATATAATGCTTCCAGCATGAAAATGTGATGAAAGAGAAAAATGAAAAATAATCCAGGCATACAAAGATGTTGATGTCCATGAAGCCTTTCTTCTGACAAAGATGATATGAAACACTTCACTGAACTGCTCTACCTCAAGATCGCCCACTTTCTGAAACAGAAAAAGACCTCACGCATAGCAGCATGCTAAATTCTGAGGGTAGAAAAAAACCTCAAAATTAGATGAAGATCTTTCAGGTACATATACAGCATCTTTCATCTCCTGATTTTGACCGTCTGCATTTTGTATACAGAGCTAGCCGATCCACAGCTAATGCCATTTCAGCAGCACTACACATCTCCTCTTGAGCGTTTAGAGGGCAAAGACAACTACGTGAGGATGCTGTTCTTAGACTTCATATCTGTATTTAATATGGTAGTACCAGATCCAAAAACAAATGAAACAGAGTCCAAACTGGCCAAAATTTTTTATTATAAAACGTAAGCGCTTTCAACTTAAAAAACCCTTCATCAGACAAATTTCATATAACCATTACAGTCTTTAAATATTAAAACAGTTCTAAAATCAACCAATTACGTTCTATACTTGACCCACCTTTTCTTTAAGGCTGGTTTTAAAGGTACAGAGCTATTTAAATAATAATAAATAATAATAAAGAAAAGGTGGGTCAAGTATAGAAAGTAATTGGTTGCTTTTAGAACTGTTTTAATATTTAAAGACTGTAATGGTTATGTGAAGTTTGTCTGATGAAGGGTTTTTTAACCTGAAAGCGCTTACATTTTATAATAAAAGATTTCGGTCAGTTTGGACTCGGTTTCGTTTGTTTTTAGATCTGTTTCTACAAGAGGTTCGAAAGGAGTCCTTAAGGGAAGCTAAGAGGCTTGTGTTTTGCTACATTAATATGGCAGTACCAGTGGAGCTGATAGAAAAACTGGCACATTTAGGAATCCGTAATAATCATCTGTAACTGGATCCTGGACTTCCTGACTGAGAGACCAGAGAGGGTGTGTTCAGGTAAGAACACATCAAAGTGCATCACGATTAACACCAGGGGTTCTACAGGGATATGTTCTCAGCCCACTGTTATTCATCATCCTCACCCATGACTGCTATGCTAAGCACAAGTCCAACCATATCATCAAGTTTGCTGATGACACCAAAGTCGTGGGGCTCATCACAAAGGAGGATTAAAGGGCATACAGAGAGGAGGTGGCATCTCTGACCAGTTGATGAGAGGGGAACAACCCTGACCTGAATGTAAGCAAGACCAAAGAGATTATTATTGACTTCAGGAAAAGGAGAACAAACCACTCAGTGCTCAGGATCAATGGTGAGAGTGTGCAGAGGGTTATAAGTATGAAATTCCTAGGTGTTCACATATCAGAGGATCTCTCATGGTCGGGAAACACCAGCCAACTGGTCAAGAAAGCTCATCGATGTCTCCACATTTTAAGAAGGTTGAAAAGAGCAAAGCTTCCTTCTCTCTACCTTCTATAGAGGTGCAATAGAGAACATCCTCACCTGCAACTTCACAGTGTGGTTTGGAAGCTGCACAGTTACAGAAAGGAAAGTGCTACAAAGAGTGGTGAGGGCTGCAGAGAAGGTAACAGGTTCCAGTCTTCCATCGATATAACATCTTTATTCTGCAAGAAACATCCAAAGGCCAAAATAATACAGGACAACATGCATCCTGTGCATGGACTGTTTAAGCATCTGGCATCAGGCAGGAGATATCACAGCATCCACTGCAGGGCTACAAGATTCAGTGAGAGTTCTACCCTACATTGATTAGACATCTGAGCTCTGGCACTAGTCCCTGAGGTCTGGTCACATAATAAGTCAATTATTATTTATTTATGCAATATATACTTACATGTATTCCAAGTAAGTGCAATATTTATTTAACGTATCCATAGTCAGCATAATTTAACTCACTCAAGTGCAGTATTAGACAAATAACTTAGGTATTTCAAAAGTTGTTTTGTTTTACTTTAAATAGGGTAGTTAGTTTAACTCAGGGGAGGGTATTCTTTTCATATATGAGTATTGGTAAATGTCTTTGCTCTTTCTTGCATGTATTGGGAGTAGTATTGCATTTGTTAGTTATGTTTATTCCTTTACTTGTATGTGTTGTTTCACTTTCCTTTGTAATCGTTGAGCTGATGCACAAAATTTAATTTAGGCTACACATGTGCAGTTCTAAATGACAATAAAGTTTACTTTGACTTTTGATATCCAGGTAATGTACACACCTAGGAATGAGGTATAAAGGAATGGGATTTTTTTAATTATTAAAAAAAAATCAAGTTTTCAAATATTAGGATCATGAGGTTTTTTTCATTTAAGTGGCTTCATACAATGTTCTATATTTTCTCTTCATGGGAGGTTATAATGCCAACATACCAGGGCTTCTCAAACTTCAGTTTCTCAGTCCACAGATTTTCAGCTATTCTGGGTGAATCTCTAAGCCTTCTCAGCCTAGCCAAGTCATACAACCTGACAACATGTCTTGAACCTGCCTCAGGCAGTCCTCCCAGTCTCCCAGGAATAATGTTAATGAAGGGGCCATGCTGAAATACTGATATGATGTATGAGCCAAATCATTTGGGTTCTGTTGATCTAAAGGAGCAGTGGTTCTAATCTAAAGCTCTCTAATGCGTGGTTATGTTTAAGATCACTAAATACTTAGGCTGTATTTGCTAAAATATGTTACATTTAATCACACACGCACACACGCACACACGAACACACACACACACTCAAGCGCACACACACGCACACACACACTATAGATGGATAGATATAAAACTGAGGGCAACCAATTAATAGGTAGAATTAGATCCTCAATGCACTAATGCATCTAATGCATCAGGTATACAAGGCAAGTGACTTCAACACTTCAACATAACTGTAATACACAACCTGATTCCACTGTAGTTCTACGAGTTGAAAGAAGAGGATGATACTACACAAAAATAAAACATTTCCGGCAATTCTTAAATTAGCTATACTAGCTATTGAATAAATCACTAAAGGAGGAGCAATGACACAGTAAGACTGCAGTGGTCCCCAATCATGTCCCAAGAGTCACACTCCACATTTCTAAGCACCCTGGAGAATATTAGGGTCCAACCTCTCACTGTCATACTGGGCGACTTCAACTACCCCTCCATTAACTGGGAAAACTACTCATGTACCAATACACTTACCCAACGTTTACTGGAATTCATTAATTCCAATGGCCTAGACCAGCTCGTTCTTACCCCCACTAGAGGTAGCAACATCCTTGACCTGGTCATAATAACATGGGTGTCCATTGCTCTACACCAATAGTCAACTCCTCTTTGGTTAGATCTGACCACAAACTAATCACCTTGGAAATCCACATCCCTCACCCCCCCCACCCACCCCCACCGCAAAGGTAACCACCATGAAAAACCTCTCCAAAGTTAACTTTGGGCTCCTAAAAACAGAGGTGGCTAATTTCACAGCACCCATGCAAATGGAGAATAGTTGCATGACTGCCAAATCATATACCAAATCACTGTATGAACACATACACAAACACATACACAAATGCATGGATCTCGCCATACTCAATAGAACCAAGATGCTCTCCTCCAAAAAAAGGAAGCCAATCTGGTGGTCCTCTGCCATAAGCAAAGTCTACAACAGAAGGAGGAAACTGATGCGGAATAAGGTGAAGTCCCAAGACTGCAAAAACTCCCTTATCAGCCTCACCTCAAAGTTGAGAACCCTCATTAAATCCTTTAAAGCTAGCTATGAAAACACAGATGCAGCAGATAGTAAAGACAACCATAAGGCCTTCTATAGTTATGTAAAGAATCTCCATGGCAATACCCAGATTTGCTCTGAACTACTGCCCAATGGTACCTCCTATACTGAGCCAACAGATATTGCCAATATACTGGCCGACAGATTCAATGCCACTGTTATCCCCCCCCCCCACAAAGGACCAATCACAATACCAGTAGATTGCCAGGCACCCAGTATTACTGCTGCACAGGTTAATACAGCACTGTCCAAGGCCAAGAATACAGTATCTATGGGACCTGGCAATATCCCTGGCTGTGTTCTACATGAACTATAGAGTGAACTAGCACCTCACCTGTGTGCCCTGTTCAATCACAGCCTCACCTCAGGTTTTGTCCCTACCGAATAGCACACTGCTAGAGTCTTCCCTCTCCACAAAGGAGGAGCAACTACAGACCCTGGGAACTATCGCCCCATTAGACTGACAAGTCTGACATGCAAAGCTATGGAACGCATCATCATGGACCTAATAAACAAAGATATAGGGAATCTCCAAACTCTGGATCCCACACAGTTTGGTTTTGTGAAGGGTAGATCATGCCTGCTCAACTTAGTCAACTTCTTTGAGTCAGTCACCAGAGCAGTGGATGAAAGCAAGCTGGTTTATACAGCCTACCTTGATCTGGCCAAGGCCTTTGATACCATTCCCCACTCAGGAATCATAGAAAAACTCACTAAGCTTGGTATCAACTTCTATACCACTAGGTGGCTCACAGATAGAACCCACAGTGTGAAAGTAGCTGACTCCAAGTCAGACTGCTGATCAGTCATGAGTGGAGTCCCACAGGGTTCGGTTCTGGGTACTCTCCTGTTTGTATCAACTTTTCTGAAGTCCAGGCCAGCATGAAGGGACTCTGGCTGACAAAGTTCACAGATGATTGCAAGTTGGGAGCTATTATTAACTCCCCAAGTGATGTTGACATCCTACAGAAAGGCCTCACTGAGACCATTGACTGGTGTCAGAACCATGGCGTTAAGCTAAATGCCAAAAAATGTGTCGTCATCCCCTTTGGGAAAAACCCGGTTCCCATGAATTACCACATCGATGGTAGTCCACTGAACACAGAAAGCATTACAAGAGATCTGCTAACACAGGTTGACAGCAATCTACTTTAGACTACCACATTACCATTGTGGTCAGAAAGTCTTCTATGTAGCACATCTCATTACTAAGGGTTTTGTATCCAAGAAGAAAGACGTCACTGCTTCCCTCTACTCTTCCTTCATTAGGTCAATCATCGAGTACAATGCCCCATTTTGCAAGTACCTCACTAGACGCCTGCAACAACTGGAGAGGCCGCAAAAGTACCTCACAAAGAGGATCCTAGGCCTTAAACACTCGTCCTATATGGACAGACTCAAAAACAATTTTCTGTCTCATATTACCTACTTAGAGGCAATCTCTGCTTGACTTACAAAGCCATGTCTGACCCAGCTCTGTAAGAAATGCTACATCTAAAGAAATCTCAATCCCTGTGCACCACACGCTCCAGAGACCTCAACCTCATTACCACAACCAAGAGAACGTGCTGGAGGGACGGGTTCATAACCCAGAGACTGCCCATGCTATGGAATAGACTTCCAATACATGTCAAACAGAGCACCTCATTGGCTGTCTTCAAGAGAAATCTTGATGAGTGGATGGGAAGTAGAAAATTCACCCCAGGGATCACTCCAGTGGCTCTACTCGACAGAGGCACTAGGAACTAACGTCGGATGGCATGATGCCAGGGTAATCCTATGGGCTAGGCTTGTAAAGGCTCCAGTGCCATTAGCCTAGAACACATCTATGAACCTATGAACATATGACTAAATTATAATATAGTGAATAAGACAAAAGGCATGAATACTAATACAGCAGCATGTCTACGGTTTGAGTATAAAGTTATGTAATGAAACACTTTGTTAATGTTATCAGTAAAGATTTTTAGATAAGCAAATTATTTTGCACCCAAGAAGTGGTCAAACAGCATCATGATAAAACTTGTTAAGATGGATGGAAACAAGCAATGAAGAAGCCATAAATAGCCATTCTAGATATGCATATAAGGTGTGACAAAACAAAATCCTGCCAGCCCAGCTAGCTGGAATTTTGTAAATAATTCTATGCCATTTTTTAATATTAATATGAATTTTATATAAATGTAACAGAAGGAAATACTGCCAGACCAGCTATCTGGAATTTTGTAAATAATCATATGTCATTTGTAAATATCAACATGATTCATATGCTTGTCTTACAAATATAACAGAACTATATGTTATGTGCATATTAAACTATTGGTACAGAAGTGTGTGTTGAGCGGGGTTTGTACAATACTGAGCTTCAAGAATGTAACCACAGCAACCCTACTGTAAAAGAACATAAATGTATATAAACTATATACCTGTGCAAATGTATGTTTTAATAGTAGAAACTGAAACATACACAGCTAACTTGCAAAACTTCAAGAAAATAAGTTGAAATTAAAGTGTTTTACGACTGTTCTCTCTCAGTTTCAGTTCAGCAGCAGACACAATGTTTAGTGCTAGAAGTTTTTGTATTGTCTTGAAACAGAAATAATTACTAGGTATCAAATGTAAAAGTGTTTTATTGTTTTACGACTTCCAAGTTCTGTAAACTCCTGAGAGATATGTACTTCTCACACAGAGATGTTAAAATTCTATAAGTTTTTCTTTAGCCTGGGAACTGAAGTCAGTTGACAACGAGTGATGTCATCTAAGCTAGCCCAGCAGTAAAGTTTGATATTAATGTAAGAACTCTCTTAGAGAGAGACTATGCATTTTGTATTTTGTCTTGGACCTAACAAAAACGCCCACTCATCATCATCTGCATTTGCCTTGCTAATACTAAGTAACCAGTGTACAGTAACTTCTTTTAGATATAGATAGGAATACAGTAAAGATTAGTTTAGATGTTTTCTGTATTTACTTCAGACTGTCCTGCAATGTTGTTTTTAAATATTTCCTGTGATTTTGAACTGTGAAGTAACTGTGTTTGTTTACTGAGTATTTTCTTTCTCTCTTATTATTTATTATTAAATATATTTAAACCTATCTTTTTGGCTGATAGTTGTGAGACATATTTAATCTCTTCGAGTACTTGCTTATGTATTTGGTGACACTGTACAGGCCACTCCTAAATGACCTTGCAAGTCTTGGTCAGACTACCATTTGGATTAATAGTAATGTTACACAGTAGTATTGGACACCTTTGTAAGGGCCTTATAGTAGCTGATAAGTAAGGGTGGCTGGTTGCAGATGGTGCTACCTTATAGGCTGGGCAGAAGGGTCATAGCTACTAAACAAATGCCAGCCTTCCCCAGGTGAATGTGTGTGTTTGTATATTAATCAAATTTCAAAGTGTGTGTGTGTGTGTGTGTGTGTGTGTGTGTGTGTGTGTGTGTGTGTGTGTGTCTCAGCTACTTGGGCAGGGACACGAAGCACTGGTTGGACAGAGAGGGTGCTGGAGGTCTTACTTGGCCACTCGGCTGAGATCTCAACCCTATAGCTGTGCCAGTGGAGAGTCTTAATGGGGATCTGGAGAAAGAGGGAGAATCCATCCCCAGACTGACTGTGATCTCTCTGTGCTCTTAAGGGAAATTGTACTTTACTGTGTGTGTGTACTTGACATCCACCCAATGTATGCATCCCTTGCTGTTGCCAGTGGTGAGGATTGAGGCTCCTTGATTACTCAGCCAGTGCAGGGATGTCACCTATTAATTGCTAGACAGTGGTGGGATATCCACATTGCATATTACTTGGTTGACAGTGGTAGGATATCCACATCACATATTAATTGGCTTGTAGTGGTGTGGAAATTGAATTCCTGTAGCTTGTGTACAGTGGTCACTGAAGGTGTTTGTACTTTCAATCAGCCACACAGTGAACATTCAGAGTTTCACATCACAATTGTTTTATTTTTTTTTGTTAGCTTAGTTAGTCAGGGACAGCAGGCAAGCATGTCAACAAAGGAGTATGGCAATATGATAAGCAGCCAGTTGGCTGAAATGTTTCAGGCTAAAGGACTGGTGCATGTCAACTTGACTAAAGCAGACATGACTGCAGCTTAGTCACAGCTGCATCACAGAATAGCAGCCAGGAGGGCAATCAGACTGGGCTTGGGAATGTACAACTCACAGAAAATGGACAGCTCAACCTTTCCACAGAGGACTTAAAAGTCCATCTAGAGTTAAAGAGACTTGAACTGGAGGTCACATGTTTGGAAATAGATGCACCAGAGAGACTGAGATGCCAAGATGCTGAGAAAAATGAGAAACTGAGATGTCTGCAGGCTGAGGAGAATTAGAGCCAGAGCCAGCATGAAAAGGAGATGCTGACTCTTCACCAGAGTCATGGATGTAATGGGGAAGGGAGTAACAGAACCCCAGAAGCAACAAAGGTCAGTAAATTTCTTCCACAATTTACAGAGGGAGATAATTTTGATAATTTCATTCATATGTTTGAAAGGGTTTTTAAACAGCATAATGTTGACCAAGGGCTCTGGGTACAGTTCCTGACCCCTTTACTCCATGGTAAAGCTGTAAATGTTATTTCTAAACTGTCTAAAACTGATTGTTTAAACTATAATATTGTAAAAAAACTGGTAGAATGTTTTAAGTTAACACCTGAAGCTTACAGAAAACATTTTGTGAGCACAGATGCAAGGCAGATGAAAGTGTGTATGAATATATTGTAGAACTAAGCACTTATTTTTATAGGTGGGTGAGTGGATGTCAGGTCATCACTTTTGAAGGGCTGGCAGATGTTTTGGTGAGGGAACAAGCCCTTAGCATTTTCCCTGAGGACATGAGAATCTGGTTAGATGATAGACAATGCAATACTGCAGATGAAATGGAGAAGAAGGGAAACCTATACCTAGCAAGCAGTGCATCACTGCACAGGAAAGGGAAATCCAGTGCTGCTCATGAGTCTAAGGGAACCCATGGTGGGCAGCCCAGACTGCCCCAACAGAGACCGCCAGCAACAGGGAAAGCCACTAGTCCAGGTGCATGTCCAGGACCAAGGTTTAAATGTTTTAAATGCAACCAGTGGGGCCATGTAGCATATAGATGTCCACGAAGGCAAGATGGGGAACAAAAGATGGGAGAGCCAGTAAGTGCGAATGACAAAAGCCAGCATTGAGTTGTCTCGAGACAACAAGGGTACCAAACTACCACAAGATGTTATATCCTATCTTAGTGAATGAGAAAGAGGCCACTGCTAAGGGAGACACAGCCTCTGACCTAACCATTGTGAAGCCTGCAATGGTTACAGAGGAGCACTACTTACCTGGGCAGTCTACTCCAGTCAGAGCTTTAGGAGGCACCCCATTCCAGATACCTTTGGCTAGGGTTCACCTTGACTGGAAGGGTGGAAAAGGAAGCCAACAAGTATGTGTGTTTGAGGATATCCCTGCAGATGTCATGATAGGGAAAGATTTTGAAAATGCAGTACCGTGTGTTCATGTAGTTACACACAGTCAGGCTTGGAGACAAGCATGTGGGTCTGGTAGACTGGGAGAGATCCAGACAGACAGCACACTTGCAGCCAGGACTGGTGAGGTAGTTACTTTAGGGAGGGAGCTACCCTGTAGCAGTGAGACTGAAGGTGATCCACAGCTGCTTGTGGGTACTGATGTTGCCTTGGACAGAGTGACTGCAAGGGCAGAGGTGAGTAGTAGTATTAGTACCCAGGCTGACAGGCTCAGCTCTCAGACCCTACATTACAAGGCCTGAGGGAGGTACCTACTGAGGCACCTAATTCTCAAGGGAAAGGGGAATCTGTATACTGGGACAAAGGGTTACTGTATAAAGAGTGGACCCCTGTGGGAGGGCTAGAGGGTAAGAGAATACAGTAGCTGGTAGTGCCCAGAGCCTACCATCTGACACTTCTAGCCATAGCCCATGATATTCCCTTTGCAGGTCATGTGGGCATAAAATGTACAAAGAGACATATTATGCAGAACTTTTATTGGCCTGGGATTTCTAGAGATGTAACAGGGTACTGCAGGACCTGTGAGCAGTGCCAAAAGGTAGGCAAGGCAGGAGACAAGGTGAAAACTCCTTTCATGCCCTTGCCTGTGATTGACGAGCCATTTCAGAGGGTAGCTATGGATATTGTGGGGCCTCTGAGTACCTCAAGTTCCACAGGGAAAAGTATATCCTAGTGATAGTAGATTATGCTACCAGATACCCTGAGGCAGTGGCTCTGTTCCCCACTGAAACAGAAAAGGTGTCAAATGCTTTGTTAGAGATTTTCAGCAAGTGTTGAACCACTAGTTGACTTCGGACAAACCGAAAAACAAACTTGAAAATAAATGAAAAGACCACGAGTATAGAAACATCCACAAATGAGGCAATCAAAACTAGCGCTTTCTTTCACTTTATTTCCGTGAACTTCTTCAGAAAAAAGACAATGAGCCCCCTCTTGCTCATGTCTTTTATATAACACATATAGGAAATGATGTCACAAATTGACTTTTTTTTGGTGTGATTGATAATAGTACTATATATATGTAGTTATAGAAGTCAGTAAAGGTCAAAAGCTCATTGGGTATGCAGAGTCCATCATTGTACAGTAGGGCACCTTTCTGAGTATCGCAGTTCATGATCACAAAAGTTTGATGTTTGGAATAGTACATTTTGGTAAGAGGACGACAAGAGATCTTCAGACATAAATGTTTTCTGTCTAGTCGGACCTGGGTTCAACCACAAGGGTTGGTTGCATTACATTGGCATCAAATAGAGTAGGTGACACATCATATAGCACTCAGGTACTGTTTGTACTCTTCACGTAGTGTCCTTAGGAAGAAATGCTGATAAGGAACACAAGATTAAGTTAGATTACAACATTAGAACTAACAACATGTGACCTGAGGTTACAAATTATAGTTTACAACTTATCATTCAGAATGTAATTTACATCATAAACCATTATTATGGACAACCGTAGGGATATAGGCATTTAATAATTGAATAAGTATTGAACTCTGACACGGATGTAACAAGCATTATTATTATTATTAATTTTTACAGTAGAATATAGAAGGTTTTTTTATATAAAGTAGGGTCGTTCTGTGTAAGAAAATGACTAAAAAATTAGTACTTCTTTCACAAAGTACTTTTAAGTGTTTGGTTTGATCTGAATACAATTTTTATGGGTATGTTTTTTTAAAACATTGTATAAATAAGAAGACATCAACATCTAAGGCATTACAAGCCTTTATGTATTTTCTAAACGACTATTATCAATCACACCAAAAAAAAGTCAATTTGTGACATCATTTCCTATATGTGTTATATAAAAGACATGAGCAAGAGGGGGCTCATTGTCTTTTTTCTGAAGAAGTTCACGGAAATAAAGTGAAAGAAAGCGCTAGTTTTGATTGCCTCATTTGTGGATGTTTCTATACTCGTGGTCTTTTCATTTATTTTCAAGATTTTCAGCAAGGTAGGTTTCCCAAAAGAAATACTGACTGACAGAGGTGCCAATTTCATGTCAGACCTGCTGGCTTGTCTGTGGAATGACTGTGAGGTGAAGCACCTTAAGACCACCCCCTACCATCCCCAGACTAATGGTCTTGTTGAGGGTCTATATTATATAAATGAAGCATTAAAATGTTGACTCACCTTTGATCTACCCCTATTTCTCAAAACTGCACAACATCAAATTCTCAAATCATTGATTTCTTTCCAAGGGAAAGAAATTGGTACCCCAAACACACACACACACACACACACCACATTACAACAAACACTATTAAAGTGGGGGGCTTTGCCTCACAACCCCCCCCCAATGTGGGGGCTGTGCCCCCCACACTCCCCATAACCAAATATACTAACTCTGAGATTGCACTACAGTTGGGAAAAGGGCAGATTTAAAAGAATGGCCAACCAATTTCTTTCCCTTGGAAAGAAATCAATGATTTGGACATTCAGTGTTGTGTAGCTTCGCGAAATATGAGTCAGTGAAAGGTGAGTCGACATTTTAATGCTTCATTTATATAATATAGACCCCTTGTTGTGAGGTTAAGCTCTACACTCAAGACACTCCTAAGGGCATTTGTAGACCAGTTTAAGAGGGAGTGGGACAAATATTTGCCCCATGCATTATTTGCTTACAGAGAGGTTCTCCAGGAATCCACAGGTTTTTCACTCTTTGAGTTGTTGTATGGGCATAGGATAAGGGGACATCTAGATTTGATTCGAGATGAGTGGGAGGGTGAGTGTGAATCTCACAAGGAGTCTGTTGTGGCATACTTCCTAAACCTCAGAACAAGGCTCAGGGAACTCATGGGTTTGGCCTAGGAGAACCTGGCAAAAGCACAACAGAAGAAATAGGTCTGGTATGACAGGAATGCTCAAGCTACAGAGTATGCTGTAGGGCATCAGGTAATGGTACTCATTCCTGTCAGACGCAACAAGCTGCAGGCAGCTTGGGAGGGACCCTACAAGGTGGTAAGGAAGGTCAGTGATGTTAACTACATGGTATATCTGCTAAGCAGGAGGCAGGGGCACAAACTGTACCATGCTAACATGATGAAACCTTACCATGATTGGGAGGCCCTTGTGCTGAGTATTTGCAGTACAAGGCAGGTGGAGTCTGAGGGTGTTCTATGGCTGCAGGGATCTGCCAACCAAATCCTAAATTATTATGGTGGAACCTAGGATTGCAGGCATATGATGGGACAGTGCAGCGCTGTACTGGGGTCAGCAATGCTAAGATGACTGGAATCTCTGACTGGAATCTCAAGACAGGGAATGGGAATGACAGAAGCATGTGTTGTACAGGGTTTGTATAGCACTGAGCTTCAAGAGTGTAACCACAGCATAGCCTACTGGGAAAGAACATAAATGTATGAACTATATACCTGTGCAAATTTATGTTTTAATAGTAGAAACTGGAATATACAGAGCTAACTTGCAAAACTTCAAGAAAATAAGTTAAAATTAAAGTGTTTTATGATTGTGTTGTCTCTCAGTTTCAGTTAAGCAGCAGACACAATGTTTAGAGCTAGAGGTTTTTGTATTGTCTTGAAACAGAAATAATTACTAGGTTTCAAATGTAAAAGTTTTTTACTGTTTTACAACTTCCAAGTTCTGAAAACTTCTGAGAGATATGTACTTCTCACACAGAGATGTTAAAATTCTATACGTTTCTGTTTATCCTGAGAACTGAAGTCAGGTGACAATGAATGATATCATCTAAGCTAACCCAGCAGTAATATTTGATATTAGTTTAAGAACTCTCTTAGAGAGAGACTATGCATTTTGTATTTTGTCTTGGATCTAACAAGAACATCCACTCATCATCATCTGCACTTGTCTACCTAATAATAAGTAACCAGGGTACAGTAATTTATTTTAGATATAGATAGGAACATAGTAAAGATTAGTTTAGATGTTTTCTGTATTTATTTGAGACTGTCCTGCAATGTTGTTTTACATTATTTCCTGTGATTTTGAACTTTGAAGTAAATATCTTTGTTTACTGAGTATTTTCCTGTTCTTGTATTATTTATTATTAAATATATTTAAACCTATCTTTTTATGGCTGATATTTGTGAGACATATTTAAGCTCTTAGAGTACTTGCATGCGTATTTGGTGACTCTGTACAGGGAACTCCTAAATAGCCTTGCAAGTCTTGGTCAGACTACCATTTGGATTAATAGTAACAGTACATAGTAGGATTGTGCACCCTTTGTAAGGGCCTTATAGTAGCTAATAAGTAAGGGTGGCTGGTGGCAGCTGGTACTACCTTATAGGCTGGGCAGAAGGGGGCATAGCTAGTAAACCTGTGCCAGCCTTTCCCAGGTGTGTGTGTGTGTGTGTGTGTGTGTGTGTGTGTGTGTGTGTGTGTATCAATCAAATCTCAAAGTGTGTGTGTGTCAGCTACTTGGCCAGGGACACAAAGCACTGGTTGGACAGACAGGGTGCTGGAGGTCTTAGCTTGGCCACTCAGCTGAGATCTTAACCCTATATCTGTGTCAGTGGGGAGTCTTACTGGGGTTCTGGAGAAAGAGGGAGACACCAGCCCCAGACTGACTGTGATCACTGTGTGCTCTTAAGGGAAATTGCACTTTACTGTCTGTGTACTTGTAATCCTCCCACTGTGTATGTCCCTCACTGTTGCCAGTGGTGAGGATTGAGGCTTCTTGATTGCTGGGCCAGTGCATGGGTGTCACATAAGGTATTGAAACAGTTTCATCTTGGCATTGGAATATCTTCTAAATATATGAATTGTATGACCTCTTTTGTAAAATGATATTTTTGAGTGGGTCTCAACTGAAGCTTCCCAGCTGCATTACCATAACAAATGATTAACAACCAGTTCTTAGGAGCTCCAGACATCTGTATGGCTTTTGTTCCCTGCTGAGCTGGATAAACCTGTGACTTCTGAAGAAGTCTTCAAAAGAACATGTAATTCAGTAGAATAGCAGTACTCCTTGTAAGTGTATGTAGAAATGTATATGTGATCATAAATGAATAATGGGGGGGGGGGCATTATATTTATTGTCATTTTTAGAAAATGTGTCAGCCGAACAACTACTGTACTTCCTTATCAGACATGTTGCAGGCTGCTTGAGGCACTTGGAAAAATAACTGCCTTCTTCTTAGCTGAATTACTATATCTTGGGCAACCAGTACCTCTGAAAACAATCTCTTAGACTCTTCCTTGGGTCACATTCTGTTTCATCCTGGCACATTTCTAAATATATAGCTACGTGGACAGTGTCTAAGCTGTGAAAACAGTTACAGTATGCCAAGATATTCAAGTGACCCTGGAGTCTTCAGCATCCACTGAAAGAGATGATAACTTTAACATCTATTACAGCACTGAAGCAACTGGCCAAATTTAACATGTGGGTGAACATTCTCTGAACTGCAGTAGTACTTAACGACTAATGAATATGTAGTGTGTGTCTGATATGGCGTTTCACTAGTACTAAATAACAACTAATGAACATGTAGTGTGTTCCTGATATGGCGTTTCACTAGTACTAAATAACACCTAATGAACGTGTAGTGTGCGCCTGATATGGCATTTCACTAGTACTAAATCATGACTAATAAACATGTAGTGTGTGTCTGATATGGCGTTTCACTAGTACTAAATAACAACTAATGAACATGTAGTGTGTGTCTGATATGGCACTTCACTAGTACTAAATAACAACTAATGAACATGTAGTGTGTGCTTGGTATGGCGTTTCACTAGTACTAAATAATGACTAATGAATGTGTATTGTCTGCTGATACTTCGTTTCACTAGTACTAAGTAACGACTACTGAACATGTAGTGTGTGTCTGATATGGCATTTCACTAGTGCTAAATAACAACTAATGAACGTGTAGTGTGTGTGCCTGATATGGCGTTTCAATAGTACTAAATAACAACTAATGAACGTGTAGTGTGTGCTTGATATGGCGTTTCACTAGTACTAAATAGCAACTAATGAATGTGTAGTGTGTGCCTGACATGTCGTTTCACTAGTACTAAATAACGACTAATGAACGTGTAGTGTGTGTCTGATATGGCATTTCACTAGTACTAAATAACAACTAACATGTAGTGTGTGCCTGATATGGAGTTTCACTAGTACTAAATAACAACTAATGAATGTGTATTGTGTGCCTGATACTGCGTTTCACTAGTACTAAATAATGACTAATGAACATGTAGTGTGTGTCTGATATGGCCTTTCACTAGTACTAAATAACTACTGAATATGTAGTGTGTGTCTGATATTGCATTTCACTAGTACTAAATAACAACTAATGAACATGTAGTGTGTGCTGGATATGGCGTTTCACTATCCATTCAAAGGCATTAACTCAACAGGCTGAATACTCTGTAACTCACCACTGATTCATAGAGAAATACAGTTTGAATTTTTGAATGCAGTCTTTCTTTCTGTTAAATTCCATTTTCCATCGCTAAGATTGCTTCTGGAAAGTTCATTGTGCTCTGTTTACACCATCTTCTGACACAGGTGATAAGTATCAACTTAATTAATAATTCAACCACATCACTTAACACTTTCTACACCACTAAACTCTTTTTTCTATTTTACTATAGACACCTCTTTACTTCATACACCATGGATTTCTTTCGACTCCTTCCTATACCCTCCTAATTCTCATATCATTCCCTAAACACTCAAAAGCAGCACCACCAGCACACTTTCTGATACTCCTCCTCCCATCCTCCCTAAATCACACAGATAGTATACCATCCTTCATTCTTTCTTAACAAACCTCCCATTCAGCTATCAACATAACACCACACAACTCACACTGCCCTATTTCATTCAGTCTTGCCACCAAATTCACAATTTCCTCTTTTTTCCTCCCCTCACAGTTTTTATAAAATCCATTCTACAGGCAAAAAAGCCCAACTCCATCTCCATGCCTAAGTTCCTAAATAAATATATACCCATGATTTGTATCCTTCATCTAAAAGCCAGCAATGAATACAGTCCTGGACTAACTTTAACCGTCACAGCAATATATATATATATATATATATATATATATATATATATATATATATATATATATATATATATATATAATTTTTTTTTTTTTTTTTTTTTTTTTTTTGGCTGTCTGCTTAATTTGAGACATATCATAAATATTAAATGCAGACCTACACTGTGATTCCTGTAGCATCATGGCCTTCATAGTATATTGGTTTAAAAAGTATGATTTAAATCTGTCATTTCCCTAGGCTGCAATTATACTATGGGCATCAGGCCAGAGATAAGATAAACAGGTGTAAACCTCCTGCCATTCCAATCTCATCTTAGCCCAACTGTAATCTCCCAAGCCAAATGAACCTCATACTCTCAACCCAGATGACTCCTAATTAGGAACCCAAGAACTAAAAAATATCCACTACACCTATGCTCATTAAGCAGACTCATAAGTATTCATCAAGATATGATGTCTACAGGTCCTAATCTCAAACAGTTGGACATTCTAATTTACTTCATCTTTTATTATCTGAGACCACTCTCTAACAGCATCACAGATGACCTGGCTCATCTTGGCCTTATCTAACTTCCAAAAGAAGTCATCTAACATAATATAAAATCAGGAAATTGCTCTGTACAACACATTCTGGTTACTAACATGCCCATCAAAATCTTCCATTTCAATACCGACCATCTTTCAGTAACCACTGATGTATCGCCTTAAACATTTCACTATGAACCGTACAAAACTAACATCCTTTTGTTCAAAATCCAGACACAATGTTGACAACCTAAATGCTCACCTGTCTCCAGTTGAGCCGTCACCTACCTTTAACTCTCCAGACTCAAACCCAAACCCTAACAACCACCAAATTACACCTTCAGGATTATTCTTTCCCCAAATGTATAGACAGACTATACAAGGCTACTAAACCCCCTGTTTTGCCAAAGAATCAACTGTCTTTCCTCATCTGAGAAATGAAGCATGGCATTATTGGAAGGTTCAACCATCTGCTGATACAACACAAAGGTTCATTAAACATTGTAGCTTTTCCAGAAAAGCCACTTAAAAACACAAGTAACTCCATCTCAAATTACATCTCAAATTACAGCAACACATTCTACTGTACACGGCCAAGCACTTTTGAAATGAAGCTAGTCATATAAGTGGCTATACAACACCCATAAACAAAGCTCACCAACATGAATCCATCCTCTGTAAGTAAATTTCCACTACCTCAGACTTGCTCAATCAATTCATTAATCTACTCTCTATGCCAACAAATGTTCTGCTTCCCCCACCTTTGACCTAATTTTTCTATTTCAAACTAGTTTCCTCCAAGGACATTGAGTCTCTTCTCAACAAAATTAAGCTATGCCTACCAAAATTTGCACATAAGACCAGAGCTCAGTTCTAACTTCTCCCTACTCTTCTTATGAGCCTCATTGTTTTTCAGCCAGTCAACAATCCTCTCAGCTAGCTAACCTGCAGCAAACATAAAATGATATTGAAATGTTTGCAGGTAACTAAGTTGACTGAGCACATCACTATGTGACTCTTCTAGTCTTTTGCTGGCTGGAGCTATCTAAACTACCAGCCTATTAGATTACCACTGCCCACAGCATTCTTTACACCCCAGGCAGATGTCTTGCTGCCAGACAGTTATTAAAGTGGTACAATCCCCCAAGCACAGAGCTATGCTCACTAAACTAGCACCTAGCACTCAAAAACCTAAAAATCATTAGAGTAACTGTCTATACTCTTGCATATGTTGCTAAACTGTGGAACACAATCTCAGAATACATCCAAAATATCTTATTTTATGCACAATTTAACATCTGTTTGAAGATGTACTTCTCAAGCAAATGATCCAGCAATTGTAACAGCCCTATTGTCAAGAGCCTTTTGTATTCTAAATCTGATCTAATGAGTAGTTTACAATCCCTATGAAAATATACAGACAATCCCAATGAAATCATACCTATCAATATGACAGTACTGCCTTTTACAAACCCCACTATTAACTCCACACAATATTCAGTCAAGTCAACAAATATTATAGAACTCACACACTATGACTATAGTAATATCCATCACAGATCTCAAGTGAATTTATTTGTTTGGATAAAATATGTGCATTTCTTATCTGCTGTATGTGTACTAAAATTGCAGGGGGAATATGCAGATAAACTGCAAAATAATGCTGAATGTTCTGCTTATGTATGTTTGTGTTTCATGCTATGTTATACAGACGTGCTTGAACTTAGCATGATTTAAGAACTATATAGTATATGTAATCCTGAGCATTAAAGTATATTTTTACTGTTAACTCATCCAACATATATGTAATGTGGAGCTTTTTTCTCCTTACCTTCACTGAAACAGGGCTTTGCCAATTCCAGCTAAACAAAGGCAAATAAAATTTACAAAAAAATCACACCTGTAGGTGTGCTTGAAGACATACACTAAGAGTAAATAAATTGTCCAAGAGCTGAAGCTGAAGCTCTTGTTTCTTTAGCCCAATCAGTTTGGCAATGGCAAGAGTATATAGGTTCATAGGTTAACAGGTGAATATTAGGCTAACTGCCCTGAAGGGGCATTTTAAGCACAGCCAGTAACCCAAGGTCAGAATCAAACCTTGCCATTGTGTCTATGATGTGAAAAGCTTAACCTTTATACATATATCTCAAGAAAGAAATTGAGGCATTACAGAAAATGAAAGAATATAATACTTCTAATGCTGGTGATGAGAAAGTATAACAATTTACACAGAATAATGTGCATGAAATCATGCCAAAATACAAATTTACCATACATAAAATATACAGAAATCATAAAACATAATATGCATACATTTTCCCCGTGGTATGGCAAGCGCAGATTATACCAGTGAATACAAACATGTAACAAATTGCAAATCTTTTATTGCTAAATATTGATCTGTTTATAAACACATAATGCCCATGTAAAATTTAGGGTTAAGGGAATTGTTATTCATAAGATAATATAATTTCTGTTTTGCATCCTTCTCTGACATGACACTGTCAAAGTCTCACATGATATAAGGCAAGGCCAGGTCCACTTCATTTTCTAAGACTTTTTTTTTGCTTGATGTTAGTTTGATATTACCAGTCTACCTTAATTCCTCTTGTTTGGTTAGCCTAATTTGCTTTATTGCATGTTTTATTTTACTACCATATTGTACAGGTTTTATAAAAGTTCACTGTTTTTGTTTACTTCAATAATGTTAACTTACTTTAAATAGGTCCACAGATTATAACAAGAATTACTAGATGGTTTCAGATGTTCTCTGTACAAATACATTAAGCCATCATTATATTATGATGTGAAATCCATGAAAATTTCCTACTGTAACTATATTTTTTGTATCAATTATGCTTTTAGGGTTCTTCTGAATTGAGTCGTAATTTCAGTTATAAAACAGTAATCATGATTGAATCCTTGTTAAAATACAATGGTATGTGTGCAAGAGCTGTCTCCAGGATATCCTTAATAATGTCTTACAGATCCTTATCCCCAGTGGTTATCAAATTAACAGATCAACTATTCTTTGGTCTGGACCCATGCCTAATTTTGAAAATCTGAGACATATGCTGTTGGATGGGAGCTTAGCTTGTCATGTAGTTACTTTTAATAATAACTGAAGTGTTGTTTTGTCATGCAAACTACTATGCAAACTGTAATACTGTATGTTCCAGTCGAACAACAATCGTTCTTATTTTAGCTTATGAAGTATGACATCCTTGTATTTATCCCATTTCTTTACATGATTTGGTCACTGGGTAGAAGAGATGATGAGCAGACTCCACACAGACGGTACCTGAGCTAAGAAATGATTCAGACAAGCACTCACTGTGAGGTGCCAGGCTTACCCATTGTGCCACAATGCTACATCGGCATTGATCTTGTAAAATATTCTAAACTGTTTAAGTTACACTTGTTTATAAATAATTGTATTTAATTTAGAAATTACAGTTTTCAACCTACTTTATTTTGTCTAAAGTTAATATTCACATCAGTAAGACTGCATTTTGCACAACTGCTTTAAAGGTCAGCAAAGAAAATTCAGGTGTCGTCTGTGGTTATAATTTTCAGTTTTAAGAAGGTTCCGTACAAGCTCTTGTCGATTAGATTTTTAATATGCACCAAAATACTTTATAGATCATTAGGCTGACTGCCCAGATGTTTTATTTTACTTGCACTCGCTTAGACCAAAAAAAAAAAACTATGCCACTTTTGTCATCTATTTTTCACATAAACTTCCCAGGTATCGTTATTCTCCAGGTGTAAGTTTCAGCTATCACAGTACATTTCAGTATATCAAGGGATGTCGCATTTAGTTACGTTTCATTAAATCTAGTGATGTCACTCACAGTCAACAAAAGCAGCCAGTTCTAACACTTCATCACATTTTTTATTTAAAATTCTTGCATCAGCTTTCTCTGAATGGCTGTGAAGTGACATTTTGTTTCAGTTTAGTGTTCAATTAATGTAATCCTACAAGAAGTTTACTATACTAGTCCATTGTTATTGTATCTATTTATTTATTTATTTTTGTTCAGGGTCTCATTTTTGCTTAAAAGTTACACTTCATTCCATTTAACTAACTTATTTCATATCTTAAAATAATGTATCAGTTTTACCTTAAGAGTTTCCTCATGTATATAATGCATCCACAGTTTTTTGCATAACCATTTACTGTCCTGTTTTTAGCAAAAAATAAAAAATATATATCAAGGAATTAATGCTACAGAATCCTGAGCCCCCCACTCCAGAGAAGACAGCTTCTAACAGCTGATATTTCTTTTATTTCTGTTATTTTTGCCTTCTCTACTGAACATCTGCCAAACGCATAGTGTAATTCTCCTGACTTCTCTTACAAGCAGTATGGATAAGAAAGCAAGCTTATTTATGCCTTGGATTTTCCATTCTCTTTCTTTAGACAGCTCCAATTATTAAAGAAAATATCTCTCTTCCTGCCATTTATATCAGACTTCAATTTCAAATATATTTGAATAGACAATTTTTATTACGAGAACTACTTTTGGAATATACAATGTGCTACTAACAATCATGCTAATCTCTTTCGGCTACTGAATCCCTTATTCATTAATTATCAATACTATGCATCATTTTCATGTCTTTTTTACAACATCTTTTGCTCTAGCCTGAGTTCTTCTTTTGAATAGTCAGTCATATTTGGCATGATAATTTTTAGGTAAACAAGTGTACATTGTTTCAATTTAATTAAATTACACCACATTGGTGATCAGCAAATAATGTGCCTCTACAGTCAAAGGGCATACACTTACCTGGAGGCTAACTATATGTCTTCCTGCCTTTTGTATTGTGTGACTTAAATTTGCTTCTTATAGATGTTTCACTTGTTTTAGTCTGTTGTCTTTTTTCCTACAATTTTTTCTCACACAAGTATCAGTATTCTAAGACATTCATTGGAATGCACTCCTTAAATTTTTCATAACAATCACACTATGAAATGTATTTTCTTTTGCATTCCACTTAAATGAACAGCTTGCACCTACGCCACTCCTACTCCATAGACATGGAGAGAGAACTAAATGTATACATTCCTTTTCCCCAGGCCCACCAGCTATCTGATCCTCCAGAAGGATTGTGCTCCATTCTTTGTGCTATAAAACAACATATAGTCCTTGTGTGCCAGTGATTCAGGCAGCCTTGGGAGTTTTTGTATGGGGTCTAGCTCCCTCCTCATTGCTGATATGTATATGGAATGCCTCCTATATGCCATTTATGTGTGCTTAGCCTCCTGTACATAAGCGATGTGGCCTGCTTGGCAAACACTGCTTGTGAGAGCCATGTGCATGTCTCAATCCATCCACCAAAGGGTCATAGCAATTCAGTGGACTGGACTGTCTCTTACCAGGATGGGACACCTGGTGTTAACCATTCACTTCCATGACCCATAGCTCTCAACTTTTTAGTGTAAGAAATCTGGACAAAACCTAAAATAATAATAGGTGGACAAAGACCTAAACATAGGGACAGATTTTAAATATTGCTCTTATAAACTTAGAAAGTTGCTAAATTAACAGGACTTGTGTTAGCATGTATTTCCTGAAAGATATTAACTCTGAAACTAAAATGTATGTCATTATTTAATTACTTCAATCCATAGAGATTTGCCAGCAAACCACAAATTTTATGAGGAACACACCAAAAATATGAGGCAAAAATCTGGACATTCTGCAAAAATGTGTACAGTTGAGAACTATACCCCCTGCCATGTCCTCCAGTAACTGAGTCAGCAAACAATCCTGGGACATGTGGGCTGTAGTCAATGTTTTTCTGACATCTGAATCATAAAAACTACCAAGAGTATGCCAGAAATCACAAATTACAGTGAATCTTGTTATACTGACAGAGCCTTATAGCTTTAAGTTGTCATTAGCAAAACACACATTTTTGATTAATAAAGTCATTCCTCAATTCTGTTTTAATTAATATACCATTAACTTCTATTAGTCAAGGATTGCTTTCCATTTTATCTGTTTCCAGTTTTAAACCTGCTACTGAGAATGCCATCTTAACATGGTTTAGAAATGGCAAGACACAACGCTCTAAAACAGACGTCCCAGTATTAGCAGATTGTGATACCTACTTTACTGTAAAAAAATAACTGTAGCAGCTTTTGGAGATTTAGTAAACTAAACATAACATTATCTGTTGCTGAAAGCAGTTACTGCTCATTACATCAAAATACTTGGAAGTGCTGTTCCCACCAGAAGACACCTTTGCCTTGTTGGACTTCTGAACTTGACAGAGCCTCCTGTGAGTATTATCCATAATGACAGATTTCATTTGAAGACAGTCATCGCCCTTTTCATAGTCAGCATCACCAAATCTTCTTCTCAGCCTTGACTACTTTACCCACTTGGGCTTTAGGGCACTGTAGCCCTAAGGCCCTTGTAAGCAAATACATCTGTAATAACATTGTATCCGACTATCTCCATCATTTCCTTTAGTCAAGTCCAGACATGCCTAGTTCAACTGCTACAGATTGCAATCTCTGTGCTTAAAATACAGTGATATTCAGGTGCAAGTGATACGTACCTTTACATGGCATACTCTGCATAATATTTTAAATCCATTGGTATACTTTGTGGTATTCAAACATGTCATTGCTCAGTGATCCCAATACATGAATAAAATATTGTAGTTCTACCATTCCCATCAAAATCCATTTCTATGAGTTTAGAAAGCAGCACTGCGTTTGAATTCACAGTCTAATTGATGGTATACCTTACTGCAATGCTTGCAGCTTTCAGCTGTATAGTAATACTGTAGTAAATCAGTGCTGTGTTGCTGGATGTACATTGGTCAGGTGGCATGTGCATAACATAGTCACATTACTCCAGTTAAGGGATTTGTCCCTGGGAACACACTGTTTAAAGATAAATGTGATTTCAGGAGCACAACAACCTGTGTTTAAGACACACATTTTAATGTGCCCACTTGTTGTTGTTTTAAAGTCATAATAATGAATGTGGGTAAACATTCAGCTACCACGTAACAAAGTCAAACAGCTGAACATTGTAGCCCCAATAAACACAGCAAGCAATCATTGCTTAAACCGAATCTGAGAGTTATGCAATTATGGAGTGAAACACAGCTAATGTGTTTGTAAAATTTAGTGCCATTGAATATAAAATGTTGCCAAACATAGTAAACACTTAATTTTTAATGGTTATGCATATGTAGGGGATTATCCATTCATTGTAACCAAGCAGACTGCATGAATGCCAGCAGTGACCTCACAGTGGTAAACTAAGGTGGCATGGTTAACAGCTGTAAAGTACTTTAGCTGCCTGACAGATCTGCTGCACAAAACAACGTTCATGGTACAAGCATCATTAAGCTCTTTAAAGTCCTCCAGCCAGCTAAGTTACTCCCCGTTTACTGTAACATGTTGCATGATACACTGTCATTATTTACAGAAAAATGTAATAGCACATTTAGTAGGCGGACATCAAGGCATGCATCTCAGGCACCCTTGAGTCTGCAGCATAACGAATGCTTCATTTGCAGCACAACAAAACCTTTTGCTTCCTTTCAGCCATACCTTATTGTACTATAGCCATGGTTTGCAAGCCTATGTCCAACTTCCTGTCTCAAAGAAGTCCCACACAATGAAGCGAAAAATGTTTTAACAAACTACAGAAGAAAGCATTAACTGGATTTGACAAATTCCACCCACCCTTCCTGGGGATGTATGTGCAAAAAAAATTGGTTCTCCACCTCATCCAGTATCGTGCAGCCACCAGTCAAACATGTTATCATTCTACACCTGCTTAATATTACATCACTCAGATCACTTCAAGGGTCACATGCCCAGAGACAGCCAATGCCTGTTCACAAACATAAAAAAATTATTTTACAAGCAAATGTCTATATATAAATGACTGCAGTCTCCTCTGTGATGAACAGCATGTCTTCTGTACTAGCCAACATTTTTTCTACAACATGAAAGACTCCAAGATGACAACAGCAACATTCATTGATATAACCAGTGCCTTTGAGATAGTCATTCACATTGTGATCCTAAACAAACTAACTGAATTTAACTTTGTTGAAACGTCTATTCTTGGTTAAAAACAAATTACATATCCAACAGAAACTTTTCAAGTACTAGTAACCAAAACATCGTGTTTTTAGGTCCACAGCTGTTCTCACTGTCCCTAAATGCTCTGACTCATTATGATCCTTCTTGTAAACTTGTCCTCTTTGGGGATGACATATTAATGCTACAGTCAGACAAATCCTCTGGTAAACTTGCATCAACAAGGCAAAAACATATACATATATATAAAAATATAAATATATATATATATATATATATATATATATATATATATACACATACATACACACCCACACACACATTTTATATATATATATATATATATATATATATATATATATATCTATATATATATATATATATGTAGAGAGAGCGAGATATATAGATATATATATGTGTGCATGTGTGTGTGTGTGTGGGGGGGGGTGCTATAAAACATCTATATATGCATATATGGTTGCACTTCAGAATCTCGAACTACTGAAATATCGAACTTCATTAGCTCAAGACCAAAGTGTCGAAACTGCACTTGCACAAAAGTGGAGAATGCCGAATACGGAAATGTCATATCCATGATTGTGTAGGCTCGTATGTGTCATGGAATTCCCTGTGTTCGTGATGTGCGTTGTGGTATGTGGAAGTAGCTGGAGATTCAGGTAAGTAATGTTTTACTAGGGATTTTGGGTAGGGAATTTAGTGTGTGTGAGTGTGTTTGGAGTTTTGAGATGTGGGTTAGGGTAGGTAGGTAAGATTTTGAGTGTGTAAGTGTTGAAAGTGGTGGTATTTGTACGTATGTGATGTGTGTGCAAGGGGAGTGTAGAATGTGTAGTGCTGGTTTTTGTGTGTTTGTGTTTTTAGTGCAACCTCGGAGTTAGTATATATAAGTAGTGGGGGTATAGGGTCTGCACATGTGTTTGTTTTGTTGTGTTTGTGTGTGTTGCATTGGTTTGTAGTATAGGGAGGAAGGTGAATGTGTGCTTGTGTGTGGAATGTGTATATGGGCAGTCGCTATTTTGAATTTCGCTCTTTTGGGGTTTTGGGTTTTTAAGTTTTCGGCTTTACAGTCTCGAGATACTGAATTTCGATATTTCAGTATTTCGGGATTGTAAAGTGAAACCGCATATACACACACACACACACACACACACACACACATATACACCCACACCCACATTATTTATATATATATATATATATATATATATATATATATATATATATATATATATATATATATTTATTTATTAAAAAACTAGCCACTTGGACTTCCTGTGTTGAACTTAGCATATTCACTACCAAATCTTGAATCACTTTCAGTAACACTCACAGATGTAAATAATAACCCTCTTCCCCTAGCAGACTAACAAAAATATACCCGGCTAATATTGTACCCCAACTTCAAATAACAAACAGAAGTAGCCATTAAAAAACTACTAACATAACATAAATTAAACTACAAAATATTACACCTTCTCACCTTTTCTCACATTTATGGCCTACCTCTCAATAGCATTACATTTTTTATGCCAAGACCCACATTCTTCATATGACAGAAAACAAAATCTATCACTGTGCCATCTAAGCAAGTAAGCAGATACATACATCACTGTGAGTCATTGCTTTCCTGCCTATTGATGAGCAGTAGTGTTATTCAGTTCACGATTTTTTCAGAAATATTACTCAGCAGCATTGTCTCCTACTAACATCTTTGCATAGAGTTAAAAAACACCTGTTTTTAGGAAAAGAAATGGTGAAAAAACATTCAGTAAAACAAACCCTTGCCATATAGAACCACTTTCCAAATCAGATCAGAAAACAAAACTAAAATAAGAGCAATTAGTAAATGTTAATATTGTAGGTCCTACAGGGGTATTCAGTGAGTCATATAATTAATTTGCCCAACTTTGACACACACTAGAGTCATGTTGATGTCTGGCTTACAACCGATACATTTCCAAATATAATTATCTTTCTACTATAATATATTGGATAATGATTGAGTCCACAATAATAACCAATTTAATAAGTGTTGGATACATCGATGCCAACAAATGTGAGAATGAAGCTTGAGAGCTGAATCTTGGCATTTGTAACGTGAACATGCAGTTAGGGTTGCAATCAGTGAGACCTGGTCTCAGTTTTTTAGTGCCTGTAGCTTTATGTGCTCCATGTACTACCACTTACAGGACAAAATGCAACTTGCAAACAAGAGAGCAGGCAGAGAAGAAGTATCTTATAGGTTCATAGGTTCATACTAGGCTATCTGCCCTAGGGCATTTATAAGCCTAGCCAGAGTGTGCTTTGCTTTCGCCACCCATTTTAAATTAATTTTGCTATGCCCTTTTTCGAGGTTAGTATACTGTGCCTCTGTCTAACAGTGACACAGAAGTGATACCCGGGGTAAACCTATGATCTCCCATCCACTCATCAAGATTCCTCTTGAAGAGAGTCAATGGGGGACTCTGCCTAACCTGGACTGGGATTTTATTCCAGAGTGAAGGGAGCCTCTGGGCTATGAATCTGTCCCTTCAGCATGTCCTATTTACTTTAGTGCTGAGGTTCAAGTCTCTCAAGCACGTAGCTCAATGGGATTTGGATTTTCTGAGGTGCAGCATGTCCATTAATTCCGGGTTGGACATGGCTTTATACATCAGGCACAGATCGCCTCTGAGCAGGCGGTATGCCACTGAGTAGAGCTGGAGTTTCTTTAACCAGGCAGCATATGGCATCTGTTTGAGCCCTTTGATCCTCTTGGTGAGGTACTTTTGGGGTCTTTCCAGTTGCTGCAGGTGTCTAGTAAGGTACATCCAAAAAGGGGCATTGTACTCAATTATGGTTCTGATGAGGGATGAGTAAAGAGGCACAATGACCTCCCCTGAGCTAGATGTGAATCCCTTCATGATTAGGTGGACTATATAAAATGTTTTTCTAACCATTTTGGCCACGTGGTTGTCAAATGAGAGATTGCTATCAACTTGGGTCCCCAGGTCCCTAATTACTTCTTCTGTACTTAATGGATTACCACCTATGTGGTAATTTGTGGGCACTTTGTTTTTGCCAAAGAGGATGACTATACACTTTTTGGCATTTAGCTTGAGGCCATGGCTCTGGCACCAGTTGTCTGTTTCTATGAGGCCCTTTTGGAGGATGCTTGTGTTGGCTGGAGAGTCGATTATGGCGCCCAGTTTGCAGTCATCTGCGAACTTGGTCAGCCACAGTCCTTCCGTGTTGGCATGTACCTCCGAGAAATATATACCGAACAAGAGAGGTCCCAGGACTGAGCCTTGTGGGATGCCACTTGTAACTGGTTTGGAGTCTGACATGGCTCCAGCAATTCTAACCATGTGGGTTCTGTCCTTGAGCCAGTTTGCAACCCATCTAGTGACATAGGGGTTTATATTTAAGCTGGTGAGCTTATCTATAATGCCCGAGTGGGGTATTGTATCGAAGGCTTTTGCGAGGTCCAGGTAGGCTGTGTGGACCACCTTCCCCTTGTCAATGGCCTTGGTGACTATTTCAAAGAAATCGACCAGGTTTAAGAGGCAGAATCTGCCCTTAACAAAGCCGAACTGGGTAGGATCCAGTGTCTGTAGGTCCCCAATATCTTTATTTATGAGGTCCATGATGATCCTTTCCATAGCTTTGTAGACCAAGCTAGTCAGGCTTATGGGGCGATAGTTTCCAGGATCCGTTGAGGCACCACCTTTGTGGAGAGGGACCACTGTTGTTGTATGCCACTCTTTGGGTACATATCCTGTAGTAAGGCTGAGATTGAACAGTAGTTTTATGTTTGGGTTTAGCTCTTCTTGGAGTTCATGTAGGACGCAGCCCGGGACACCATCTGGTCCCATTGATGCTGTGTTTTTTGCTTTGGAGAGGGCGGCTCTTACCTGAGCATCTGAGATGTCAGGGGGGCAGCACTCTGCTGGGATAGATATTTGCCCTTTTGGTGGGGAGGGGGGGGAGAAGTTTGCGCTGAACCTGTCAGCCAGGATGTTGGCAATGTCTGTAGGTTCAATGTATTTTTTTGTCATTTTGGACTAATTCTGAGCATATCTGGGAATTCCCACCCAGGTTCCTAACATAACTAAAGAAAGCCTTGCAATTATCCTTAGTGTCCTGTGCAATTTTTCTCTCGAAGCTGGCCTTAGACGATTTTATGAGTGCCCATAGTTTTTTGCTAATACTGGTCAGAGATGCCTTCCCTTTTTGGGATTTTGCTCTATCATGTAGTAGCTTCCTCCTTCTATTGTATAGTTTGTTTATGGCTGGGGTCAACCAGACAGGATGTCTGCCTTTGGAGGATTGGGTCTTGGTTTTATTTGGGATTGCCTGATCTATGCATTCCTGAAGGTGTTCATAGAATGCGTTTATAAAGGATTCTGCGGTCTGGGCCTTATTTTCCACAGGCTCGGGGGCTTTGAAGAATTCCACCTCGGTTTTGAGGAGTGTGAAATTTGCTTTAGAAAAGTTTTTCACTGTGGTTTTCTGGGCAGGGGGTGGGGTCAGGATGTGAATATCCAGTGAGATCAGTTTATGGTCTGATCTTACCAGTGAGGGATACACTTCTGGACTGGAGCATAGAGTCCCCATGTTGGTGATGATCAGGTCCAGTATGTTTTCCCCTCTTGTGGGAGTGGTAACAAGTTGTTCCAAAACACTTTAGTTTATAAATTCTATGAACCTTTGGGCTAGGGTGTTGGAGCTAGAGTAATGCTCCCAGTCTATGTTTGGGTAGTTGAAGTCGCCCAATATAATGGTATTTGGAGATACCTTCATATTTTCCAGTGTTCTCAGGAAGGCCGAGTGGGGTTCCTGGATTTGGGATGGTGGTCTGTAGCTATCTCTCTGAAGAACAAGTGGCTTTCAAAGCTGCTAGACACTTTCATGCCAACAAATCTTTTTTATTTTTAAGTGTGGCTGAGTAAAGTATCTAAAACCTTTCAAAGCTGTGTTACTTTCTGCCAGTGTTCTTTGCTGGCCAGCTCTGTCGGCAGTTACTCTGTAGTAAGAGGCACAGGGCCAGGTTCTAAAAGAGTTTCTCTCCCCGATTTTGAAAGGCTTGCTTTCAGTGTCAGTGACTTACTTCGATGTAAGGCCTATGTATAAGCAGGCTTACACTGGGAGCCTGATTATCAAAGACCTGTCGGTCACTTAACTGAGATCAAGTCTTTGGGATTCTGGCTCACAATCTTATCAGTGCTTAAGGGTACTTAACAAACACTTGTTGAGTGCTTTTCTGACATCAGAAAAGTGGTTAACTTGTCTTTTTTCCAGTTTTTGGAGTGCAATTGTGGCATTGCTTGCACAACCTACTTATTAATACTAACAGACATGGCTGATTTTATCTTTATTTGTTCATGCTTATATGCTGATGTATGTCATGCCATCATGTAACAATGTGTAGTTTTGAGTTATTTCATGCCATCATGTAATAATTACTGTCAGATTTAAACAGACCTTTATTGTATGTAAAAAAGTGTAAACCTGATGCTGCTGCTGTGACAGTACTATAAATAAATGTCAAGTGTTACGTTGTGCTTCACCATGAGTATAGGTCATGGTTACAAAGGGTCAGTCTGAGGAGCTCACCAAGCCAGTTAATAAAATGAAGTAAAGAAAATAAACAGTCCATATGAGTTTAATAAATAAATCAAACAGCATCCCAGTAACATCCCTGCTAAACCTACTGTATAAAGTATCCCTATATGTAACATAGAGAATGAGAAATGAAATGTACTCTGTATACTTAAAGTAGCATTGACATATGCAAGTTCTTGACACCCGAAAGCATCAGATGCCTCTCTGTCATCACAGTTTTAAGATACCACTTGGAACATTTAGTAAATGTTTGCTAATGTATCATTTATTGTCTGGTGTGATGATGATGCAAAAACTCAGCAGTTTAACCTACGTTGGAAGCTGTTTTAGTAGAACTTAATAATATTAGCAAAATTCAATAAAACCTGAAACAATATTTGTTATGCAACATTTCTCTGCAAGATTGAAAACTCAAATCAAAAGGCTACAATTAAATGGCATCATTGCTAAAGAAATAACTTTACTACTTTTTTGGTGTTTGATTTATGTAAGTTACAAATTCCCGGTAAAATGACTATTTGGTATTTTTTCTTTATCGTGATGAGAACGCACAGCATCCAATATGGAAGTATAACAGACCTTTAGAAATGCTACAGAACAATGCCAGAAGCCATGTTTTGATGATCATTCTTTGACAGTGCCATGTCTCCATCCCTGGCCATTAGACATTTTTGCCAGGTAAGTGTTTCATGCATATGTGTAAGGTTAGTAAAATGTGGACACCAGAAGCCAAGTAAAAAAAGAGCCAGGACATGCAACCACTTCTCATCCAAATGCAGTTATTTATTAACAAAAGCTGCTAGGTACAACAGCCTCTTTTTTAGGGGTGATCTAAGGCCAGAGGTCAGCTTAAAAGTTTTGTTTAAAGTCAATCATTATGTAGACATTAATTTTGATTTTGTTAAAAATTGTATTTTAGTATGTGAACAGGTCATTCATAAAACCTTTGGAATCATGACATGGACAAGGGTAAATTAAATATATGAGCAGTTTACAGTACAGTTAGCAATCACGATTTGGGAGCTTAGATGAATTGTGTTTCCTTTGATTTCCTGAAGTCCATCTTTCTGCTATTAATGGTACCGCTTACACTGTCCTCTGCATCAGATGACTGCTACAAAAATTAACAGAATGGATTGAAAACACATTTTTGTGGGCAGGGCACCTCCGAATCACAGTCTGTTCACTAAATACACTACTTTTGAGGTCACACAAACTCTAAAAAAACAGAATAACTCCCTATATCCCTGATGAAATGAAGCCTTGGGGACAGTATTCTCAAGATCAACTGGGGGGTGCAGAGCCCATAAAACAACATTCCATTTACAGCTTTTGTACTTTACACACTGAAACAGCACACATAGCAGCTGTAAGCTCATCTGCAGCTCATGGTAAGCTAGGTGGTAGTTAAACAAAGTAGTCCCAAAAAATGAAGGACTGGAGAACATGCAAATACTCCCCAGACAATCAGAAAAAAATTAGGATCAAACCTCTATCCCTGGAGCGGTGACAAAGGAACCTTAATCACTAAGCTTCTGCACTGTTCATAGGTTCATAAGAGGTCACTAGGCTAAGAGGACAAGAGCTCTTAAAAGCCTAGTCATTTTATACCTGAATTATCTTTACAATCTTAGCCATGTTATACCTGAGTTACCATAAATTATCTTAGTTAGATGGGTGTTATTAGCAGAGTGAGTGTAAGGTCAGCACCGACTTCCCCTGTCCATGAGAAACATGGGTGCTATCCCCACGATGATTCTGTAGCCATTTCAAGCCTCATTACCAAATATGAGAATCAAAACCTGCACCTTGTGTCTGTAAGGGAAGCACCAGAACCATTATGCCAACCTCCACTGCATATTCAGACTGACTAAAATAAACAGAACTGCAGGTAGACATTCATTGGTAGCCCAATAAGTTCACGATTAATTCTGTACAGTGCATGGAGAAACTCCCGCACAGATAATGTGCTTTGCAAAATGTACTAGTTTAACAGATGCTTTTCATTTTGATGTTTAGTTTGGAAGCAGAAGTGTAAATGTTGTAAGTCATATTTCTGTGTGTTCTGTACTGTAATCAGGCAATCAGATCCTTTCATTTGTAGCCCCATTTCTGCCAAAATGTTCTAACCATTCTCTCATATCTCGCAATTGTCTGTGCCCACATAACCATTCTCTCATATCTCGCAATTGTCTGCGCTCACATAAGCAAAGGAAGGACTGTTCGTATCATGTATCCCATAGTCCTGCCTAATAAACACAGAGCTAGGCTTTGAGAAACAATGATTACAGCTTGATTGTATTCAACAAAAGCTTTTTCAAAAATCACACTCCTATTGAATTCACGAGTGGTACAGATGAACACTTTCATTAAAGGTCTTAGTATTAATCAACAACAATTCATCACAGCTAAGAAAGGCAAACAAGTACAAATAAAGGGCAGCTGTTTAGGAGGCACAACACTGAAATCTGGTGACCTTGTCTACTGCAATAAATCTTACAATCAAGACAAGTGCCGTTTTCTGGGCCAGTGACCAGAGGATGAAATAAAATCGATTCATTTCCTGCTGAGTAATTGGGACATTTTTACAAACGGGAGTGACTGCCTTCCTTCAACAATTCTGCAAATCATAGTGTTACTCTCTGCATTTTGGGTTTGTAACACCCTGGGAAGCACAGATAAGCTGATAGTGACAGTATGATGGATAGGAGATGGTATGTAGTAATTTAGGAAGTGCACAGATCTCAGTAGAAATGATACTATGCAATACACCTGCTTACATACAAACACACTCACAACACTCAGGTACACTGAGGAGTATGTGAAAAGATAGTCTCCTAGTTAGACAAACCCACTTGTTCAGCACTTATGAAAGAAAAGAAAATATTTGCAGAATATGACACACAATTGAACCAATACAAACAGAGTTCATCTCAATGACACAGACTGCAATTAACTTGCACTCTTACTGCCAATAATGAAAGTGTCACAAAGAGTACAAACTGGGATGCGTAGTCTGTAGTACATCATCACTTGGAAGACACTGCTGTCATTGTTTGAGCCGGTAGATTTTTATAGATGGTGTTCTTAATTGCAAGTGTTGCAGCAACATGAACACAGGCTGTTTAATTCTGGAACTACAAAACTGTTCTCTAGTTACAATCACATGTTTTTGTGGCTCTGCTCTTAAGTGCCTGTATTTCACAACTGTGAGATCTACTTAAATAAAAAAAAACACTGGCATGCCTATAAATCAGACAGCTATCAAGGCTATGCTTGCGATGAGAGGTTGTATGAAAATGCAGCCCAAACATGAAACTGAATGAGTCAAATTCTTCTTTTTTGCTAATGTGTGAAACCCATCTCAGCCTATAACAGTTCTAGTACAAAGATCTGGCCTGCTCTTTCATCTGTAAATGAAAGCTTTAACTTTCTATAAAAGGCTGATGCTCTCCCACTACTCTTTCACATCATGTAAGACATTAGCTCAAAAAGCATTTAGTTTCCTGTGTCATTTTGTCTCAGCCTGTATTATGTGACTCCTGTTTTTATTTTCCATCACAATTCTTTTTTTTTAGATATACCATCTGCCTGTTTAAATAGCTCAGCTGTAACTTGACAGTCTGAGAGTCTATAGTTTTTCTGACAATGTACATTCATTTTTGGCACATATTTTAACCTATACAGAGTCATGTGGAGCAGAAGCATTGGTAGGGTAAGGTGAAGGGGCAGCTACTCTAAGCACAAGATGTCAGGGTTTGAACTTTAGTAACAGCATTCAGTTTCTGAATGCCAATACTGTATTTGCTGATGTATGACAGTGGTCTGATTTTGTTCTAGTGCATCACTTTGTTTGTGTCTTTCGGCTTTTCCCGGTTAGGGGTCACCACAGCGGACCTCCGGTCTACTAATGATTGGTAGTGGATTTTTACATACCAGGTTACCAGCCCTGATGCACAACCTTCAACGAAGGCACACCCCATTCACATATGCCTCCACACAGAAGACGCTCTAGCTGAGAATTGAATGGGACAACGTCTTGCTATGAGGCGACAACAGTACCGCAGCACCACCACCGCATGTTCTAGTGCATTACTGATATTCAGAAATGAGCGTTGATGCTATATTTGCTGATGGACATAAGTGCTCCATTTGTGCTTTACTGTATTACTGACATTCATAAATGAATGCTGATTCTGCATTTTCTGAAGCATGTCCTTGCTCTCTTAGTGGTCTAGTGCATTACCGACATTCAGAAATGAATGCTGATATTGATTGAATTTGCTGAAACATGTCCTTGTGCTGTTAGTGGTCTAGTGCATTACCGACATTTAGAAATAAATGCTGATATTGATTGCATTTGCTGAAGCATGTCCTTGCTCTGCTAGTGGTCTAGTGCATTACTGACATTCAGAAATGAATGCTGATATTGATTGCATTTGCTGAAGCATGTCCTTGCTCTGTTCTTGATCTAATGCATTAACGACATTCAGAAATTAATGCTGATACCACATTTGCTGAAGCACACAAGTGCTCTGTTTTTGGTCTAGTGCATTATTGATATTCAGAAAAAAATGCTGACACTGCATTTCAGTCAGGGTGAACCCCCTCAGTGCTCCTTGTGTTCATAGGTTCATAGGTGTTTATAGGATAATGACCACAAGGGCCTTTTTAAGCCTAGCCATGCATCCCAAATCTCTGTCAAGTTCTGGTACCCTTGATAAGTGTAAGCAGAGGCCTGGGAGATGAACCATTTACAGGTTTCCTGTGTCCATTAGAGACATAGGTGTAAAACCAGGGATGAATTTCCAAGTTCCACATCCAATTGTCCAAGCTTCACTTGAATTGGGTTAGGGAGGAACTCTGCTTCACATGGATAGGGAGCCTGTTCCATAAATGGGTTAGTCTCTGTGATACATACCTGTCTCTCAAGCGAGTCCTATTTATATCACAGGGAAGGTTTAAGTCTTTAGAATGGGTACTTCTGGAGCTGTTCATTTTGTGGATATGCAGGAGGTTTGTGATGCCACAGCACCGGCCCAGTAGTCAAGCAGCCTCAATCCTCACCACTGGCAACAGCGGAGGACGTACACACTGGGAGGATGAAAAGTACACACACAGTAAAGTGCAATTTCATTTAACAGCACCAAGAGATCACAGTCAGTCTGGGGCTGTTTTCTCCCTCTTTCTCCAGATTCACAATAAGACTCCCCACTGGCACAGCTATAGGGTTGAGATCTCAGCTGAGTGGCCAAGCCAAGACCACCAGCACCCTCTCTGTCCAACCAGTGCTTCATTTCCCTGCCCAAGTAGCTGCTTTGAGATTTGATTTATACACAAACACACACACACACACACACACACACACACACACACACACACACACACACACACACACACACACACACACACACACACACACACACACACACACACACACACACTTTTGCCCAGACTATAAGGTAGTTTTCACCTCCACCAGTCACTCCTTACCAGCTACTTTAAGGCCCTTAACAAAGGGTGTCCAATCCTACTGTGTAATGTTACTATTAATCCAAATGCTAGTTTGACCAAGAGCAAGGCTATTAGGAGTGGCCTGCACAGTGTCACCAAATAGATATGCAAGTACTCTAAAGGCTTAAATATCGCTAGATAGATCAGCCACAATTGAAAGGTTAAAATCTATTTAATAATATATAATAAAAAAACAAGAAAATACTCAGTAAACAATCACATTTACTTCAGAGTTTAAAATCACAACATTCACTGCATTCTTAACTGTATATAAGAGGAATTACTGTACCCTAGACTTACTTACAGAGCCAAGCAAGACAGATGTGGTGAGTGGGTTTTACAGCTGATGCTGTCAGGTCAAAGACAAAATACAAAATGCACAGTCTCTCACTCAGAGAGTCCTTAAATTAATATCTCAAATATTGCTGCCATACTTGCAGGATGACATCACTTTTGTCATCTGACTATCCCAGGTGAAAAGCCCCATTGCTAGAAACTGCCAGTATTTAGCACCTCTCTGTGAAAATACCTAAACAAAGATTTTTCTTAGATCTAAGGCAAATTGTGGAAGTCGTAAAAAAATGTACATTGCTCCACATTTAAGACAATAAAAAAACCTTCTAGTTCTAGACATTATGTCTGCTGTTGCACTGAAACTGAAAGATAACATCTCTTTTTACGGCCCAGCAATAAAGTACTTCAACCTCAACTAATCTTCTGAGGTTTTGCAAGTTAATCTCATGTGTTTTTGTCTCCCCTGTTAAAAATAAAAAAATAAATATATATATATATATAGATATATATATATATATATATATATATATATATATATATAAATATATATATATATATATATATATATGTAAACAGTTACAATAGTGCATATACATTTCTGCGCAGTACTAAAATTTAAGGTGGAGGTGGGGTTACATCAAGGATCAGCTCTGAGCCCTTTCTTATTTGCAATGGTGATGGACAGTTTGACAGACGAGATCAGACAGGAGTCCCCGTGGACTATGATGTTTGCAGATGACATTGTGATCTATAGTGAGAGTAGGGAACAGGTGGAGGAGACCCTGGAGAGATGGAGATATGCTCTAGAGAGAAGAGGAATGAAGGTCAGCAGGACTAGGACAGGATATATGTGTGTGAATGAGTGGGAGGACAGAGGAATGGTGAGGATGCAAGGAGTAGAGGTGGAGAAGGTGGATGAGTTTAAATACTTGGGATCAATTCAATTCAGAGTAACGGTGAGTGTGGAAGAGAGGTGGAGAAGAGAGTACAGGCAGGATGGTGTGGGTGGAGAAGAGTGTCAGGAGTGATTTGTGACAGACGAGTACCAGTAAGAGTGAAAGGGAAGGTCTACAGGAGGGTAGTGAGACCAGCTATGTTATATGGGTTGGAGACAGTGGCATTGACAAAAGGGCAGGAGTTTGAGCTTGATGTGGCAGAGTTAAAGATGCTAAGATTTGCACTGGGTGTGATGAGAGTGGACAGGATTAGGAATACATATATTAGAGGTTCAGCCCAGGTTGGAAGTTTGGAGACAAAGCCAGAGAGGCAAGATTACGTTGGTTTTGACATGTGGTGAGGAGGGATGCTGAGTACATTGGGAAAAAGATGCTAAGGATGAAGCTACCAGGTAACAGGAAAAGAGGCAGGCCTAAGATAAGGTTTATGGATGGGGTGAGAGAGGACATGCAGGTGGCTGGTGTGACAAAGCAAGATGCAGAGGACAGGAAGAAATGGAAACAGATGATCCGCTGTGGCGATCCCTAACGGGAACAGCCGAAAGAAGATGATGACTAAAATATCTCTTTAGCTCACGTCTGTACAATATGACATACAGTTCTAACACATTTGTAACACAGGCATATGAATCATGTGGAAATTTACAAATGACACACAGCCACTTACAAAATTCCAGATAGCTGGGCTGGCAGTATCTCCTTTTGTTGCAAGGTCCATCACAGCAGGGGTGTTTTTTTTTTGTTTTTTTTTACTTTAGCAAGCTGCTTGTTATATTTGTAGTAAGTGTTTTGCCTTTTTTTCTCTTTGATCCTCAAGTACTAGAAGATCTTTTCTTTTCTGTTTTGGTCATCAACTTAAAGTTTAGGGGGTGTCAGGTTGGGGAGTTGTCCAGGGTGCCTGAAGAGGACAGCACACACACACACACACACACACACACACAGACATCCAAAAAACCAATAAGACTGGACACTGCTCGAAGACCAACTCCTTCTGTTTATTGAAATTAGATGCACAAAAGATGAGCGCTTTCGGGCCTCTGCCCTTCATCAGATAAAGCATCTCCCAAAAACCAACATTTTAAAACAAGCACAACCAATAAAAAATCAGTAAAAATCAGTAAAAAACCCACCTATTCTTAAGGGTGGGTCTCATAGCAATGACTTCATTAAGCCCAGGACTCCTGTGTGCCATAAACTCAATTATCCATTTAGATTCAGCTAGCTCTGTTAATTGTTTAATGTCTCCACCTCTTTTGTTCAACTTCACATTCACTATCACTTTAAACTTAAAACTATGTGTAGGATGAGCTGCCAAATGTCTATATAATGCATTGCGTGTGTCCCCATTTCTAATTGCAGAGAGGTGCTGCAAGACCCTAACTTTAAACATACAATTGGTCTTGCCCACATAAAAACTTGTGCAGGATTGACACTCTGCCAAGTAGACCACATCAGTGGTTCTGCATGTTGCTCTCCCTTTCAAATCAAACAGTCTGCCAGTCACTGGATGCACAAATACACCCCTACTATCTACATAAGCACACGCCTTGCATAGCCCACATGGAAAAGTGCCCTGTTTAGTGATAGCCAGATTATCCATACTGGTCTTAGTCTTATCCCTACAAAGTAAATCTTTCAAGTTTTTATTTCTTTTATATCTAAACACCGGTTTGTCACCTAGCATACCCTTCAAACTTACATCACTAGTCAAAATATTCCAATTCCCTCTGATCAGTGCACAAACATCACCTATATGTTTAAAGTTAGGGTCTTGCAGCACCTTTCTGCAATTAGAAATGGGGACACACGCAATGCATTATATAGACATTTGGCAGCTCATCCTACACATAGTTTTAAGTTTAAAGTGATAGTGAATGTGAAGTTGAACAAAAGAGGTGGAGACATTAAACAATTAACAGAGCTAGCTGAATCTAAATGGATAACTGAGTTTATGGCACACAGGAGTCCTGGGCTTAATGAAGTCATTCCTATGAGACCCACCCTTAAGAATAGGAGGGTTTTTTACTGATTTTTACTGATTTTTTATTGGTTGTGCTTGTTTTAAAATGTTGGTTTTTGGGAGATGCTTTATCTGATGAAGGGCAGAGGCCCGAAAGCGCTCATCTTTTGTGCATCTAATTTCAATAAACAGAAGGAGTTGGTCTTCGAGCAGTGTCCAGTCTTATTGGTTTTTTGGATATTTACTTTGGTTTATCTGACTGGACTTTGGTGAGGCACAGAACATTGTTTTGTTTACACACACAGACATGTATGGGCAATTAAGTTGGAGGAGTCTCATTTCAACTATTTGTGTGGATTGGGATGGTGAAAAGAAACAGGCGACCCCAGGAAAAAACTCACATGGACAAAGAATGGCCACGCTAACTCCACTAAATGCATCCCATTCAGGAACTAAATAGAAGAACCAAGGACTTTAAGGCAATGGTGTTAATTGCCAAAACTTCCGCAGAAGTTAAATCTGCAAAATAGTGGGAATATAGCCATTTTTACATAAAACCTGCAAGCTCTAAGAGCTGTCTTTCCTTCTATTTCCGAGAAAATGCATTTTTTCTTACTGTTAATGGGAATATTACAGCTGCATTGCAAAATCACCTTAAGAGAAAAAAGCATGCTGAAGGTTTTTAACAAAAACTACTGTAAAAAGTGTGCACTAGCACATCCTAACAGGATGTTTGTGGTTTCAAACCCTATTTCTTACAGCATATGCCATATCAGGATTTTGGCAGTGTTTAAAATATTGAAACCAAACTTCAAACTTTACAATTTCTTCATGGTTAATTATGAAAGTACAAGCTAACAACAATTTCCTTATTACTAATAAGAATGGTTTCAGTTCTACCTGTTTTATCTTTCTTCCTTTTGCTCACTAAACATATCTGCTCGTTGACTGATACTAACTACCTGCAACTAAAACTTCACAGTAACAATTATTTATTTGGGTTTATTATAAACAAGTGTTCTACTTGACAGGTTCAGATTAGCAGGTTCTTACATCGAAGGTCAACAGGCCTCACCTGTAATCTGTAATATCCCACATTCAAAAGGCTCCTATGACAGGTGCAGCCTGAAGGACAGGAAAAAAGTAGCACAGAGATCTCCAAGAGAAGCTGCAGGTGAAAGAGTCTCAAGGGCATGCATGATCACACTTTATAAAAGTATCTTGTAGGGTATCGTTACCATATATAGCCATGCCCATGCAACCCACCTCTGTTGTAAAGTATCTACTATCTCTCAAACGGAAACAGCATCAAAGTTCATAAAGACAGCAGTTTTGTAGCTGCAGGGATTGAATAAAATATCCAAACTTTTTTTGAAGCTGAAAGGCTGAAAAGACAAAAAAAATGCCTGAAACTTGAAATGGCAGTAAAAATCCATTTTAAGTGATGTTTTGCTCTGCCCCCACCCCCGAACTTATACATACCATTTCCACAGTTCCATCAATTCAAAGAAAGAAGAAACTTCCCTGAACAAGTGAATCATTGGTGGCACACGCTTAGATAAACAAGTGAATCATTGGTGGTGCACACTTTGATAAAGGAGTGAATCACTGGTGGCGCACACTTAGGTAAACAAGTGAATCATTGGTGGCACATACTTAGATAAACAAGTGAATCTTTGGTGGCACACACAGGTAAATAAGTGAATCATTGGTGGCACACACAAATAAACAAGTGAATCACTGGTGGCACACACTTAGATAAACAAGTGAGTCGCTGGTGGCATACAGATAAACGAGTGAATCATTTGTGAGACAAATAAACAACTTGAATCATTGGCGGCACACACTTAGATAAACAAGTGAATCATTGGTGGCACACACTTAGATACTGCACTGGCAAAATTTCCTAGGAGAAACAGAATTTGGCTTTACGCCATTCGCCTTTCTTTTTTTTTCTGCAAGCAACTAATGTTCGATCAATTTCATCTCAAGCACGTGTACGGGAGCCATACTCTGCTTTTATCCACAGGAT
The DNA here is from genome assembly GCF_019279795.1 of Protopterus annectens. Lineage (NCBI taxonomy): Eukaryota > Metazoa > Chordata > Ceratodontiformes > Protopteridae > Protopterus > Protopterus annectens. The sequence goes on from NC_056733.1 coordinate 553,989,784, forward strand.
TTAATAAGTCCTGTACAGCAACGGGTCTACCTGAAAACGCTGAAAGTCCACAACGCCGACAACGAGAACACCGACATCGGAAGATCGACAACAGAGATGATGGAAAGTTGAGAATCCCGACGCTGAGAACACTGACATGTTAAGGTAAGTGTGCGATAGGGACGGACCTTAGGGTCAGGGTGTGGGTAAGGTAAGTGTGTGATAGTGACGGATGTTAGGGTAGGGTGCGGGTCAGGAAAGTGTGCGATACTGATGGACTTTAGGTTTAGGGGCGGGTTAAGTGAGTTAGGGTTAGGGTGTGGGTAAGATAAGTGTGCGATAGTGACAGACTTAAGGTTTAAGGGCGGATTAAGTGAGTTAGGGTTAGGGTGCGGGTAAGGTAATTGTGCGATAGTGACAGACCTTAGGGTTAGAGTTTGGGTTAAGGTTAGTACATAGATAGTTGTGTATGTAAAGTTTAGTGTAGGTTTGTCAGGTTTTTGGTGTGCTTGTGTGTGTGTTTTTCGGGAAAGGTATTTGTTTTGTTGATTGTCGGGATTGTGGTTTGTCGGGCATGTGAAGTTTCGTGTTTTTGAACTTTCGGTTTCTTTCGGTTTTGTCATGTCGGTTATTTCGTTGTCAGTGTTTTAGCATGTCAGTGTTATCAGGTAGACCCACAGAAACATAGTGACTAGTTACTATGAAGGTCTAATGTGTCATCATGTGTTATTTTGTATGGTACTGCCTCACTTCACAAACTAACATCATAATGTTACCATGCTTACTTCTCCACTAAACTAAGTTACTTAAATATGCTTAAACTTAGAAGATGTTTCCCTGAAGGCCTATATCTATTTTGATGAGGTATCAACAAACAAACATCATACTTTAGTGTTACAGGTATGTAAAACACAAAAGCAGATGTTATATTCTCACCTTTTAATTGACACAGTTTTGTAACAAAAGACATTAAACTCCATGCCATGGGCCACATATTAAATTGGAAATCCAAACATGATTTTTTTCTAGTATTTCAAGGAATCACACATAAAGCAATGAAGGTACAATATAGATTCATAAAATCATAGCTTTTTACTAGGCTAATGACCTTGAGGGCCTTTCTAAGCCTGGCCAAGTTTTATTGAAAGAATAATGATGTCCTGTATCCAAACAGGACATTGAGGGCCAGGCATTTATATTTTATTTTTTATTTATTTTATTTTACATTTGTTGACCGGGCTAGTCTAGCTGGAGATATTTCCATTTTCAGTAGAGGCCCGAGGAGAAAAGCTCCACAGAAGTAAAAAAAAAAAAAAAAAAAAAAAAAAAAAAAATTATACATACATAAAAATCAACATACATAACAATAAAACATTTAGTAATCAGGTTCGTAATAACAAAACAGCAAAATTCTTCAAAATTCTTCTAATAAATTAGTATAACATGAATTAATTACTACCACACACAGAGAAATTCCAAATAACATCATACAGGAATAAAAATACTTGGAGATACAGATACAAAGATAGTAAGTAACAAAAGTAGAACAATAAGAATGGGGTAAGGAATATGAAGGGGTTTGAGGAGAAGAAAGCAAGTTCAGAAAGTTAACAGGGAAAAAAGCAAGGAGAGGATGAAAGGGGAGAAAAGAAAAGCCCAGTGGAGAATAGAGTGAAACAAGAGTAAGAGAGATAGTTTAAGGTAAGTAGTACTAGTGGAAAGTTAATCAGGTTTACAACAGGAACAAAGCCAGTGATTTTGGAAGTGTCGTTTAATATTTTGTTTGAAAAGAGGCAGAGAGGAAATCATTGTTATGTTAGTAGGTAACAAATTCCATTTTGTACCTACAGAATTGGTGAATAGGGAGTCACCAGCAGTGTTATTAGATTTTATAGAACTAGTCAAGAGTTTACTAGAAGAGCGGAGAGAGTTGAGATTGTTATAGGGGATTATGAGTTGGGAGAGTATAGGGGTGTTATTAGGTTGGTACAGTATTTTATGGGCCAGAATGAGTTGATGGATAGCAAGATAGTTTTGAATTTCAAGCCAGCCTAGTAGTTTCAGGTTAAGACAATGATGGGTTCTGTAAGGGTTACCAGTAGCGAAGCGAGTAATGTTATTGTAGCAGGTTACCAATTTGTTAAGGTTGTTTTTCTTGAGGTTGGTAAAGATGGGTGAAGCATAAAGAAGAGTAGAAATAAGATGGGAGTGAGCAATCCTAGTTCTAGTAGCTGGTGTAAGAAATGGTCTAATTCGATACAAAGATCCTATTTTTCTGTTGACTAGTTTTATAGAATTGTTAATATGTTGGTCAAAAGAGAGATTATTATCAATGGTAATACCTAACAGTTTAGTTGTAGAGTCAGGTGAGATGACAGTGGCACTGTTGGAGGAGATATTGAAGTTTAAGGGGGAGGTCCTGGAAGTGGGGGTAAAGAGAAGAAGGTTAGTTTTTTTAGCATTTAGTAAGAGGAGTCGACTGGAGAACCATGTTTCCACGGTATTAAAGACATTTTGGGTAAGAGAGATAAGTTCTGAAGTGGAATATGCTGAGCAGATGAGCGTAGAATCATCAGCATATTGAATGCATGTAGCTTGAGGGATTATTGTTTGAAGATCATTAATGAAGAGGGAAAAGAGAAGTGGGCCAAGGATAGAGCCTTGAGGAACTCCGATAGAAACAGGCAAAAAAGAAGAAATGTGGTTATCCCATAGAAAGTACAGTTTTGTACCTACCATAAATGTAGATGTTCGAAGATCCACATTGCTGCAGTCCTTACTTATGGGTAGTCCGCTGTCCTCGGTCGGCCCGAATACCAAAGTATTAGGCTGACGTCGGTCATGGGCGCCTAGATCTGACATCAGAGCGTCAGGGTATAAAGGCGCATGACCGGCGTCATATCCTCAGTCTTTTCTTGCCCCAGATGTCAGAAGGCCAAACCAGAAAGGCCACAGCCAAAAACAGAATACCTCCCAAAAACATGCCCAACAACAACCATCACCTAAAGCATAGCACCAAGTCAAACTACAGAGGGGAAGGAGGGAGGGTAAATTGGACTGCAGCAATGTGGATCTTCGAACATCTACATTTATGGTAGGTACAAAACTGTACTATGTTCTTCATCTCACATTGCTGCAGTCCTTACTTATGGTTAGAATCCCAAAGCAACGGGAAAGGGAGGATGGTAAAAATCATAAAGCATTAGGGGCCGCTAAAATGCCCTGTAAAATTGCAGTGGCAAATCCAGCCCTAGACTTAGAATAAAGAGGAAGGTGGTAATGTTTAGAAAAGGTATGCACTGAACTCCAAGTAGCTGCCTCCAAAATGTCTTTGTAGCTACCCCTTATAAAGGCCGTAGAAGTAGCAGTAGCCCTAGTGGAATGAGGCCTGATTCCAGCAGGAATCTCCTTACCATGATGGGAATAACAGAAAGAAATACAAAACCCAATCCATTTAGAAATAGTTTGTTTTGAAACAGGTTTACCCTGTGAACCCAAAGCAAAAGAAACAAACAATTGCTGAGACTGTCTGAACTCCTTGGTTCTGCTCAAATAATAACGCAACTGCCTGTGAATATCCAAAGTATGCAAAATTTTCTCCCCTTTATTTTGGGGGTTTGCATAAAAAGTAGGCAAATGAATAGTTTGATTTAAGGCCACACTAGAAACCACTTTAGGCATAAAGGAAGGATTAGTACGCAAAGATACCCTATCCTTATGAAAAATCAGGAAAGGCTCCACTGCCATGAGGGCCTGTAATTCAGAAACCCTTCTTGCAGAGGTAATGGCCAACAAAAAAGCAGTTTTCCATGATAAATACTTTAACTCGGCAGTAGCTGCAGGCTCAAAAGGTTGTAGAGTAAGTTTTTCCAACACAAAATTGAGATCCTAAGCAGGAGTAGGAGCTCTACGTGGGGGTCTTATATTCTTTGCCCCTCTAAGAAATTGCTTAAACCAAGGATGAGAGAATAAAGGAGGGTCACAATCATAGTGAGCAGAAATGGCTGCAGCATGGACCTTTATTGAGGAGAAAGACAAACCCTTGTCCAATAATTCAGTAAGATATTGAAGAGCAACACTTAAATCAGGTTTGGAGACATCAAAGTCCTTTCCTTTGCTCCAAATAAAAAATCTCCTCCATTTATCAGCGTAAACTTTCCTGGTACTAGGCCTCCTGGCCTCCAAAATAACATTCAAAACTTGTTGTGGAAGTTGAGACCCTCCAGAGTCTAAAACAGAATATGCCAAGCTGTTAGATGCAGAGACTGAATCTTGACATTGAGGAAGTGACTGTCCTCTTGTGACAAAAGGTGCGGAATCAAAGGCAGAGGCCACGGAGGTTCTCGTACTAAACTCCTCAGTAGTGGGTACCAGTGTTGTCGAGGCCAATCCGGTGCTATCAAAATCATGGTTGGCTTGTCTTGTCTGGCCTTCAAGAGTACATTGGGAAGAAGAGGCAGAGGTGGAAAGGCATATACATGCAGATTGTTCCAACTGAAAGATAGAGCGTCCACCTTCCAAGCTGTGTGATGAAACATTTTTGTGCAAAACTTTGGCAACTGGTAATTTAGTGGAGAAGCGAACAGATCTATGTCTGGAGTTCCCCATAACACTGTCAACTGTTGAAATACATAAGGATCCAATTTCCACTCGTGAGGATCCACTATTTGTCTGCTCAATACATCTGCTAAGGAGTTCTGTGCTCCTGGTAGAAACCTTGCCTGAAGATTGAGGTGTAGATTGAGAGCAGTTTCCCACAGAATCATCGCTTGCCTGCAAAGAGGGTAAGAATGGGTTCCCCTGCTTGTTGATGTACCACATGACAGTAGTGTTGTCTGTTTGAATCAACACCTGCCCTGGACGAAGTAAATCTTTGAAAGCCATCAATGCAAACTGGACTGCTAACATTTCCTTCAAGTTGATATGCAAATGTTGGAGTTTGACAGGCCACGTGTTTTGCACCCATTTTCCATTGAGGTGTGCTCCCCAAGCCTTGTCCGAGGCATCTGTCGTTAGAATCTGACTCGCCTCTGGCCGGGTCACAGAGAGTCCCTTGTTTAGGTGACATTCCTGGGCCCACCACAAAAACTCCTTCTGAATGCAAGGTATTATCTGAATGACAGTGTCTAGATCTTGGCAGTGCTGTGTCCACACATTTTTGAGATACCATTGAAGCTTCCTCATATGCAATTTGGCATTGGGAAGCACCAGAATACAAGATGCCATGAACCCCAAGGCTTGAAGGACTGTCCTTGCAGTCAGCCTGGACCGTAGAGACATTTGCTGGAAATAAAGAGAAAGGCTTCTTTGTTTGTCCGGGGTCAAAAAAGCCATCTGGGAAGCTGTATTCAGTCTCACACCCAGAAAGCACATGTCCTGAGAGGGTACTAGACTGGACTTTGTTTCGTTCACAGAATACCCTAGGCATCTTAACACTGCCATCACATACTGTAGATGATGAAGAAGTTCGTCCTTTTCTTGTGCAATAATCAGACAGTCGTCCAAATAAGGATAAATCTGTATTCCTCTTAGTCTGAAAAATGCTATCACTGGAGCCAGAACCTTTGTGAACACTCTGGGCAGTAGATAAGCCAAAGGGGAATGCAGAGAACTGATAATGTAAACTTCCAGGCCTGAAACGCAGGTATCTCCTGCAACTGGGCCTGATAGGAACATGAAGGTAAGCCTCTTTGAGATCCAGAGTAACCATCCAGTGATCTTTTCCCAACAGAGGTAAAAGCTGTTGTAAAGTCAGCATCTTGAACTTTGGAATGTCCAGGTAAGTGTTGAGGATAGATAAATCCAAAATTGGTCTCCACGTGTTTCCTTTCTTTGGAACTAGAAACAGGCGAGAATAAAATCCTAGGCCCACTTCTGACAGAGGAACTGGCTGTATAGCTCCTATTTGAAGAAGTAAAGAAATTTGTCTGTGAGCCTCTATCCTTTGCCGAGGAGGGACGTCTGGCATGCCTTTGAAAGGAGGCATGGTATGGAAATAGAACTTGTAACCTTGGTTTATAATGTCCAATACCCATTTGTCCTGGGTGACTAAATGCCAATTTTGCTTGAAAAGAGCCAACTTTCCTCCCAAAGGAGCTGCCAGGCAAGAGGAATCTGGCAGCTGAAAATGCAGGTCATTGGGCCTGTTTACTTAAAGGACTGGCCCCTGCCCTCACCAGCAGATTGAGCAGGCAAACTCCATTGTCTCGGCCTGAAGGTACTCTGAGCTCTGCCCCTACCACGCCTAGATCTACCCCTAGACTGAGAATCAGAAGAAGGGTACGTCCACCCCTTAGTAGGCCAATTTCTACTAAACTTTGGAGGTTGTACCTGCAAAAAATCTTTAACAGTCTGCATAGACTTAGCCTTGTCTTCCATTCTCTTTAAGACTGACTCCACAGGAGGACCAAACAAAACTTCAGACTGCAAAGGGGCATCCAGAATTCTAGACTTAACATGCTCAGACAAATTCTGATCCTTAAGCCAGGCGTGCCTACGAATAACTGAACCAGTGGCAGCCACCCTAGAAGAAGCCTGTAAAGCATCAAAACCACATTGCAAAGAGTGCTTACCCACCTGTTCAGAAACATGCACTAAATCCTGCAATTCTTTACACTCTATGCCCTCTGCCAAAGCATCCACTTTAGATCTTAGCTGTGAAAGGAGGAAATTCTGATACTTCAACATATGAAACTGGCAGTTCAAAGCTCTCATTGCTAAAGTAGAAGAGGTATACACCTTCTTACCCCATCTATCCAAAGCTCTAGCTTCCTTATCCAGAGGAACCGGATTCTTAACAACAGAGGCTCTAACACCCTTAGGCCCCTGACTAATAGTTTCTGGGTCCACCCTAGGACTCTTATACAGATATTTATGAGCCTCAGGCACCCTGTAATACCTGTCCGGTTTAACTGGGGCAGGAGGCACAGAATCTGGATTAAGGGAAGCTTCGAAAAAACATCTGAAACAACATCCAAAACCGGAGGTATAGCTAAGGGTCTATGCTGTGGTAAAACAAGAACTCCCTAAGCCTCTTCCGGGAATCAGAGTAATCCTGTCCCTCCCACTTAAAATGCTCCCTCATGGAATGGAGAGTTTCTGAAAATGAAAAATCCTCTGGAGGAGAAGCAGAAGGAGTGGAATCCTCTGCATCAGAATCAGAATAAGGAGCAAATCTTGAATGTCCTCAGTAGAAGACTCTGAATCATCTGAGGCCTGCTCCAAACTTTCCAACTCTGGCTCCATCCTGGGCCTCTTATCAGGAGGGGCATAGAACCTCTAATTAAAGTAATCAAATCCTCTGCCATTTTAAGCATGTGCTTTTTAGGCACAGACCCTGAAGAACCAGAACTGACACCAGAGGAAGGCAAAACAGACCTGCCCTTAGAAGGAGCCTTAGAAACAGTAGCAGAAGGCCTAACCACCTTAGGCATAGAAGGGAGAATAGTAACCTGAGAGGCCCCTTCAGCCTGGCCTGCCTCCTGAGAGGCCACATCTTGTAAAATCAAAGTTTCCCCCTGGGACTCAACAGAAACTTCAGCCGGATCCACCTGTTCAGCTGTAGCTTCTAAAGGTCCGGCGTCCGAAACGGACGAATCATCCTGCCTAGGCTTTAAAGATTTGTCTTTGCGCTTCTTAGTAGAAGCAAGCGTCGGAACATCCGACGGCATATTATAGTTACACCTCTTGCCAAAGACTAACCTAGCGCAATCTAACCTCCGTTTTATAGTGCGCTTATTAAACCTAGCACAAAACCGACACCGACTACGCCGTGCTCGTCCCAAACAAGGAATACAAAGCGGTGGTAATCCCTATACGGTATCTGTTTCCCACAAGAAATACAATTATTCACTTTTTCTGACATCCGGTAAGTAACTGAGGCAAGAAAAAACAAAAATATTCCCCAACGGAAAATTTCAGAACGCCGAACGGCACTTGCAACTCTGCTTCTGCATCGGACCATGCGGCAAAAAAGACTGAGGATATGACGTTGGTCATGCGCCTTTATACCCTGACGCTCTGATGTCAGATCTAGGCGCCCATGACCGACGTCAGCCTAATACTTTGGTATTCGGGCCGACCGAGGACAGCGGACTACCCATAAGTAAGGACTGCAGCAATGTGAGATGAAGAACATCTGCCTGTTTTCTGTTTGTGAGATAGGAATTAAACCATTTAATGGCTGAGGTATCAAAAGAGAGAGATTCAAGAGTCTTAATTAATAAAGTGTGGTTGACCATATCAAATGCTTTAGAGAGGTCAATGAAGAGGGTAGAAGAGAGTAAGTTATTGTTACGGTTCTGATTAATAGTGTCTACAAAGGAAAGCAAGGCAGTAGTAGTACTGTGATGTGGTCTAAAACCATGTTGACAGCCTGCTATAATGTTGTGAAGAGAGAGATATTGTACAATTTGATGATGGATACATTTTTCCATATTTTTTGCCAAGGGTGAGAGGAGAGCAATAGGTCTATAGTTAGAATAGTCAGTGGAATTTCCACCTTTATGAAGTGGGATGATATGAGAGGCTTTCCAGATATCAGGGATGATTTCTTCTTTGATGGTCCTATTTATGAGAATAGATATAGGATATGCGATGACCTTGGCAGCCTTTTGAAGAAATAGTGAAGGGAGCTTGTCAGCAGAGGGGGTGCAAGGTTTTAGTTTGAGAAGGAGTCTATAAATGTAAGATGTAGAGATAGGTTGTAGAGAGAATTTAAAGGAGGAATTAGTTAGGTTACTTGGTAGGCAGAAGTTGTTGGCATTTAGTTGTTTAGCTAGAGCTTGTATAGTTTCAGTGAAGAAAGAGTTAAAAGCATCTGCAGTTTGTTGAGGGGTGTCAGGGTCAGCATTAATTGGGGAAGGTGTAAAAATAAAAAAAAATAAATTAAGCATATTTAAGTAACTTAGTTTAGTGGAGAAGTAAGCATGGTAACATTATGATGTTAGTTTGTGAAGTGAGGCAGTACCATACAAAATAACACATGATGACACAATAGACCTTCATAGTAACTAGTCACTATGTTTCTGTTGGTCTACCTGATAACACTGACATGCTAAAACACTGACAACGAAATAACCGACATGACAAAACCGAAAGAAACCGAAAGTTCAAAAACACGAAACTTCACATGCCCGACAAACCACAATCCCGACAATCAACAAAACAAATACCTTTCCCAAAAAACACACACACAAGCACACCAAAAACCTGACAAACCTACACTAAACCTTACATACACAACTATCTATGTACTAACCTTAACCCAAACTCTAACCCTAAGGTCTGTCACTATCGCACACTTACCTTACCCGCACCCTAACCCTAACTCACTTAATCCGCCCTTAAACCTTAAGTCCGTCACTATCGCACACTTATCTTACCTGCATCCTAACCCTAACTCACTTAACCCGCCCCTAAACCTAAAGTCTATCACTATTGCACACTTACCTGACCTGCACCCTACCCTAACATCTGTCACTATCACACACTTACCTTACCCACACCCTGACCCTAAGGTCCGTCCCTATCGCACACTTACCTTAACATGTCAGTGTTCTCAGCGTCGGGATTCTCAACTTTCCATCATCTCTGTTGTCGATCTTCCGATGTCGGTGTTCTCGTTGTCGGTGTTGTGGACTTTCGGCATTTTCAGGTAGACCTGTTGCTGTACAGGACTTATTAAATCCTGTGGATAAAAGCAGAGTATGGCTCCCGTACACGTGCTTGAGATGAAATTGATCGAACATTAGTTGCTTGCAGAAAAAAAAGAAAGGCGAATGGTGTAAAGCCAAATTCTGTTTCTCCTAGGAAATTTTGCCAGTGCAGTATCTAAGTGTGTGCCACCAATGATTCACTTGTTTATCTAAGTGTGTGCCGCCAATGATTCAAGTTGTTTATTTGTCTCACAAATGATTCACTCGTTTATCTGTATGCCACCAGCGACTCACTTGTTTATCTAAGTGCGTGCCACCAGTGATTCACTTGTTTATTTGTGTGTGCCACCAATGATTCACTTATTTACCTGTGTGTGCCACCAAAGATTCACTTGTTTATCTAAGTATGTGCCACCAATGATTCACTTGTTTACCTAAGTGTGCGCCACCAATGATTCACTCCTTTATCAAAGTGTGCACCACCAATGATTCACTTGTTTATCTAAGCGTGTGCCACCAGTGATTCACTTGTTTAGGGAAGTTTCTTCTTTCTTTGAATTGATGGAACTGTGGAAATGGTATGTATAAGTTCGGGGGTGGGGGCAGAGCAAAACATCACTTAAAATGGATTTTTACTGCCATTTCAAGTTTCAAGCATTTTTTTTGTCTTTTCAGCCTTTCAGCTTCAAAAAAAGTTTGGATATTTTATTCAATCCCTGCAGCTACAAAACTGCTTTCTTTATGAACTTTGATGCTGTTTCCGTTTGAGAGATAGTAGATACTTTACAATACCTCTATCCATAAGGGTCATGGGTGCCAGGCCTGGTGTAAGTTTCTTATTCCCCATACACTGATCTAGGTAACACTTAAATTGGGTAATAGACAATCGCAGCTTTACATGGATGGGAAGCCTGTTCCCACAGAAGAGGCGGTCTCTGGGACATATATCTGTCTCTCTAGCATGTTCTGTTTAAGTCACAAACAAAATTCACTCCTCAGACCTTGTATTTCTGGTACTGTTGACTTATGGAATTTGCATGAGATTCATAAGTATGGGATTTGTGGATGTCTTATAAGCCAGGCAAAGGTCACCCATCAGCAATGTATAGGAGACAAAATTGGGGTAAAGGGTATTAAGGCACTCTGCGTAAGGCAGGTTTGCACACCTTGTGTTCTTTTTTTAAGGAACCTCTGAGGTCACTCTAGTTGCTGCATATGCATGGTCAGGTACCTACCAAAGGGAGTATTGTACTCCATGATTGCTCTGTTAAAGGCAGACTACAGTAGAATAATGGCCTCTTTGAATCTAGATTCCATTGCCTTACTTATAAGTTGTGCAAGATATAAAAGATTTCCTCACCACTGTGGCCATGTGGTAGTCAAATGTAAGGCTACTGTCTATGTGTGTACTCAGTCAGATCTTTGACCAATGGGCCCCATGTCAATGGGACATATTATCAAAATGGTAATTAGCCAGCATGTTTGAATTACAAAAGATGTTAAGATTTGCACTGGGTGTGACAAGGATGGACAGGATTGGGAATCAGTATATTAGAGGGTCAGCTCAGGTTGGATGGTTTGGAGACAAAGCCAGAGAGGCGAAATTGCATTGGTTTGGACATGTGCTGTGGAGGGATGATGGGTATATTGGGAAAAGGATGCTAAGGATGGAGCTGCCGGGTAAGAGGAAAAGAGGAAGGCCTAAGAAAATGTTTATGGACGTGGTGAGAGAGGACATGCAGGTGGTTGGTGTGACAGAGCAATATGCAGAGGACAGGAAGAAATGGAAACAGATAATCCATTGTGGCGACCCCTAACGGGAACAGCCAAAAGAGAAGAAGAAGTTGAATTACAAAAGGGTAAGATTATCCATTTCTTAGCATTTAGTTTAAAACCATGGCTTTGGCACCACTTGTTAGTCAGAGACAGGCCTTCTTGAAGAATGCTAAAGTCTGCAGAGGAGTCAATGATACTCTCCAGTTTGCAATCATCCGCAAACTTAGTCACCCATGAACCGTCAGTGTTTGCTTCTACTTCAAAGAAATAGACGCCAAAACGGAGTGGAACAGTACCAAGCCCTGGGGGGCATTTTGGTGGAGGTGGCCTCACCTATTTTGACCCCCAGGGTCCTATCAGTGACGTAGATGGCTATTCAGTGGGTGATAAAAGGATTTATACTAATTTATTGAGCTTGTCTATAATGCCTGAGAAATACATGTTCGTGAGAAATAAGTTGTTTTTATGAATAATATATTCCACTAAATCAGACTGTAGCTGTACGAGACCGAGATAATGACTTTTTGAAGTTACAAAAACAAAGTGTTTAGTGACCAAAAAATGTCTTTCTATTTTGTATATTGATCTGGCCTAATTTCTCTGAAGTATGCATCCTGAAAATTACATTTATCTGTCCTGCACTATAGAAAGAGAACTTCAAAATTATGCATATTTTCTTATGTTCCTGTTCCTTTCACCATACCTTTCATCAGTGCACAACATGTTTTAGGTCTGTTTAACTGAGAAGCTAAGGCAGGTGAGTTTGCACATAGAAATGTTGTCTGTGATTGAGAAAAGGTTTATGGCTTAATGAAATAATAGCTGCAACAACTGGAACATAGCCAAATATAAATTCAATCTGAAAGGCATTTAATTTCAAATTAAATAGGCCATAATTTTCTAGGTTAGACCAATATAATTCAATGCTTATTGACAGCAAGCATGCTTTATTGCTTTCAGTAACTTTATGTGAAGTGTATGGCAGCAGCAGGAGTGTTTCATTATACGCAAGATGAAATGCCAAAACACAGAAGGAAATAATAAACAAAGATATTCATAAGTGCCATAACATGCAGTGCCTCATAATTAAATTTCACCAAAACATAATGTCCATTTTTCCCAAGATGTTTCAAAAATGTATATTTCAAGTGAATGTCTCATGTCTGCATTTGCTTTAGGCAATAAAACTTGGCCTTATCCTCTTATATGATATGAAAACACAGAAAGGCTCTGGGACATGCCCTGGTAAAATGCAGAGAATGTTATTTTACATGCATTATTATTTGCCTTATGTTTTACTCTATTATTAACCACAGGTCTAATCATCTAACAACCATTTAAGCATGGATGCAGTGGTTTCCAGTCCTATACGGACACAAAGAAAATTAAGGGGTCAAGCACTGAGCCCTTAATAACACACTGTTGCTTAGACCATAAATCGAGACCGCCTGAAGGACATAGTCAAGTTTCCTTCTGATGCCCAACCCTTCAGCAAAAACTTACATTTGCAAATACCCAGTGTACAAAATGAACTTAATTGAAATAGCGAAAAAGTACAGTACTGTCACGTTTGTTAGCCCATCCCCCCCTAAAGCACACAGCATAGAGTATACCCTACTCCAAAAATGAGAAAATTGTTAGAGCCCTTAGAACATGGCTTGGTAATTCTTATCGCCTTTGGTCATCATATAATAGTATGCAGTTCTTCTCTTCAGAGCAGCTGATTGCCAAGGGAATATAATACACATCTTAAGAGTTCATACTTACTTTATATTTAGCATTGGTTAGGCCAGTTGTTGAATGCAGTTCCCCCTTTGGGATGTACCTATTAGACATATCAAACAAATATTAGAATCCCACAGATTCCTAACTAAGAATATCACTTGCTTAAACCCCTATGCTGTAAGAAAAGAATGGAAAAGCTGCCTCTTTATTCAGTATCTTATAGATGTCTGAATGGGAATCTATGCCATGCCTTCCAAGCCATTAGTGACCCAATGACCCAATTTTCTTTTATATCTACACAAATCAAATAGTCTCACAAATACCAGAACCAAGGATCTAAATCTTCACCAGCAGATAAATAAAATGCTCATTACACAGCATGTTTCCCATCTCTGAAACAGACCCCCTCTGCAAACTAAACAGTGTGTGATGCATTGCCTTTCTTCAAATAGGTAGTGGATGATGCGATTAGATAGGCATTCACAAATTCACCCCTGGCTTGACTGGCTTAACCCTCATTGGAAAAGGAGGTATGGTCTAGGGTAGGTACTGACAAGACATAAAAGGCTACAAGACTCAGATGCCTTCTATCTCCTATGAACCTGTGATTCTATAACCTTCAAGATAACCAAGGGAATGTCCACATATGGAACTGGCTGCATCAAATGACTTCGGCAGACCTGAAAACACTGATCTGACAATCTTGTTCAATTTAGGAGCATGGCAGGATATTCAGTTGGCATGTCTGTACTGTGACTGCGTAAAACCATGTTGTTTGCTGCATTTGAGATTAATATTAGTAGTAAGGAGGTTAAACCACATTTCTCTGGAATTATCTCCAGGAAGGGCAGGAGTAAAAGATTACTTGCTGAAATCATCGAAGGTACCTCCTTTATGTCCAGGTAGCGCAAGGCCATTTTTTTTTAGAATGCAAATAAGTCTCTGTTTCGTTATTTGTCCAAGTAATTCAAGAACAATGAGTAGACCATGGAGCTGGCTGCCACTTTTCAAGAACAGTAGGGCAACTTGTAAACAGAGGCCATTCCAGGTTTACTTGTTCTTTGGGACAGGGTGAGTGGCTGGTTGTCATTTGATTTCATCAGATTTTAAGAACTAAGTAATTAACATTTACTACAAATTTCATTTTGGTCATGTCCCATTCTCAAAAGAGATGGTCACCAGAAAATATACATGTATAACTGTTCATGTGACAGACAATGACTAAAGCTTCTAATTCATATGTTCATTGGTTCATAGGTGTGTACTAGGCCAACGGCCCTGGAGCCTTTACAAGCCTAGCCCATAGAAGTGCCCTGGCATCATTCCTCCCGACTTTAGTTCCCAGTGCCTCTATCAAGAAGAGCCACTGGAGTGATCCCCGGGGTGAACTTTCTATTTCCCATCCACTCATCAAGATTTCTATTGAAAAGGGCCTGTGAGGTGCTCTGCTTGACATGCATGGGAAGACTATTCCAGAGCATGGGCAGTCTCTGGGTTATGAACCTGTCCCTCCAGCATGTTCTGTTGATTGTGGTAATGAGATTGAGGTCCCTGGAGTGCGTGGTGCAGAGGGATTAGGTTCTCTTTAGGTGTAACATTTCTAACAGGGCTGGGTCAGACATGGCTTTGTAAGTCAAGCACAGATTGCCTCTTAATAGTCGATATGAGACAGAGAAAAGCTGGAGATTTTTGAGTCTGTCCATGTAGGGCATGTGTTTAAGGCCTAGGATCCTCTTTGTGAGGTACTTTTGTGGCCTTTCCAGCTGTTGTAGGTGTTTTGTGAGGTATGTGCTAAATGGGGCATTATACTTGATGACTGGTCTAATAAGGGAAGAGTAGAGAGAGATGATGACCTCTTTCTTCCCGGAAGCAAAAGCCTTGGTAATGAGATGTGCCACATAGAAGGACTTTCTGACCAGAGTGGCAATGTGGTGGTTGAAGGAGATGTTGCTGTCAACCTGTGTCCCCAGGTCCCTTATAACGCCTTCAGTGTTCAGTGGTCTGTCATCACTGTGGTAATTAGTGGGAACTGAGTTTTTCTCAAAGGGAATGACGACACAATTTTTGGCATTAAGCTTAAAGCCATGGTTTTGACTCCAGCCATTGGTCTCAATGAGGCCTTTCTGTAGGATGTCTACATCCCTTGGGGAGTTGATAATGGCTCCCAGCTTGCAAACATCGGCAAACTTGGTCAGCCAGAGTCCCTCCGTGTTGGCCTGGACTTCTGAGAAGTAACAGGAGAGGACCCAGGACCGATCCCTGTGGGACTCCAACTGTGACTAGTTGGCAGTCTGTCTTGGAGTCTGCTACTTTCACACTGTGGGTTCTATCTGTGAGCCAATTTGCAACCCACCTAGTGATATAGGGGTTGATGCCTAGTTTGGTGATTCTATCAATATTCCTGAGTGGGGAATGGTATCAAAGGCCTTGGCCAGATTGAGGTAGGCTGTATGAACTGCCTTGCCCTCATCCACATCTCTGGTAACTGACTCAAAGAAGTCAACCAGGTTGAGCAGGCATGATCTACCCTTCACAAAACCAAACTGTGTGGGATCCAGAGTTTGGAGATTCCCTACATCCTTGTTAATTAGGTCCATGATGATGCGCTCCACAGCCTTACATATCAGACTCATCAGGCTAATGGGGCGATAATTCCCAGGGTCTGCAGTCGCTCCCCCTTAATGAAGAGGGATGACTGTAGCAGTGCGCCATTCTGTAGGGACAAAGCCTGAGGTGAGGCTATGACTGAACAGGGCACACAGGTGGAGTCTATATTAGATCACTGAATGCTTAGGTAAGCGAACAGTGATTAATCGACCCCATGTAAGTGAAAGCTTACAAAACCAAACTGTCAGAACAGCGATTTTTTTCCAAGGGAAAAAAAATCATTGTTCCAACAAGAAAAAAAAAAGTAAGCACATTAAAACATGCCACCCCACACCCCCCCTACTTAAATATACCAACTCTGAGACCGCACTACAGTGCCGAAAATGGCAAAGTACTGAAGTGGCCAAGCAAATTCTTTCCCAGGGAAAGAATTTGCTTACATGCCGCTTCGATATTTTGCAGATTCGGTTTTGTCAGTTCGACCAAGACACATTCGAAAACATGCATCTTAGGTCTGCTGATAGGAACCCCACAGGTGTGGTGCCAGTTCACTTTGTAGTTCATGTAGAACACAGCCAGGGATATTGTCGAGTCCCATGGAAGCTGTATTCTTGGCCTTGGACAATGTAGCTTTAACCTGTGCTTCAGTCATGCTGGGTGCCTGCCATTCTTCTGGTATTGTGATTGGTCCTTGGGTGGGAGGGGTAAAGTTGGCACTGAATCTTTCGGCCAGTATGTTGGCAATATCTGTTGAATCAGTATAGGTGGTACCTTTGTGCAGTAACCTAGAGCAAATCTGGGTATTTCCGTGGAGATTCTTGATATAACTGTAGAACGCTTTGTGGTTGTTTTTAATGTCTGCCGCAATTCTGCCTTCATAGCTAGCTTTAGAGGTTTTGATGAGGGATCTCAGCTTTTTGAGGCTAATAGGGGAATTTTTCCAGTCTTGGGACTTCACCTTTTTCTGCAACAGTTTCTTCCTTCTGTTGTAGAAATTGTTAATGGCAGGGTACCACTAGATTGGCTTCCTTTTTTTGGAGGAGAGCATCTTGGTTCTGTTGGGTATAGCTAGTTCCATGCATTTTTGAATGTGTTCATACAGTGCATTGGTGTATGATTCAGCAGTCATGCACCTATTTTCCATTTGCATGGGTGCCATGAAGTTAGCCACCACTGTTTGTAGGAGCCCAAAGTCAGCTTTGGAGAAGTTTTTCATGGTGGTTACCTTTGCTGGTAGTGTGGGTGAGGTGTGGACTTCTTCTCTCTTCACATCATAACCTAGAAATCTGCTTGCATATGTTGTGACTTTGCTGCACATTGTACAGCTGACATAACACTGCATTAAGTGCTATAGAACATGCTTCCCAGTCTAATACAATAGAACTGTTCCCATCAAAATAACACATTGTTGTGTCTTAGCTCAATCTTTTTGTCAGCTTATGTAATGCAGTGGTGGTGCTGCGGTAGCATTGTCGCCTCACAGTAAGACGTTGTCCAGTTCGATTCTCAGCTAGAGCGTCTTCTGCGTGGAGACATGCGTTAATGGGCATACCTTCATTGAAGTTTATGCGTCACGGCTTGTAACTCAGCACGTAAAAATCAACTACCAATGATCAGCGGACTGGAGTTCCGCTGTGGCGACCCCTAACCGGGAAAAGCCAAAAGATACAAACAATGTAATGCTTCTTGTTATTTTTCTGTCCTGAAAAATACACACTATGTCCTCATAAGCTCCCCTGTGGTTTTGTAATTGTCCATTAGTCCATTATAAACCAGAAAATACAAATGGCCATACTGAAAATATCTCAGACCTATTTTACACTGATTAGAAGTGTCATTTATACTTTGGGAGTGGTGACATTCTACTGCAAAATATATAAAACCATAGAAATGTATTCTTGTCACTCACACAGTGCCCTTCACACTAACAACTCTTTCAAGGTCTCATCACTCTCTCCTTTATCTTTTCAGAATGCTATAATGTTATTCATTGCATTGCTTGCAGTATCACAAATGATTTCCAAAGTACCCCCTCATACCACATCAAGCCTTTGTAAGTGGTTAAAGTCGTTCTGCTTCTGTTAGTTACGTGATGCTCCAAATGGAGATAACTCGACCTGACTTTAGCGCCAAAGCTAATGCCAGCCTAATTCAAAAACAATATGTATTTTTCTCTTTTATTTTCCCTTTCTTATTTCTTACTAGTAAAACATTTGGTCTATGTGCAATTTTGTGACCTTTTCTCCTGTAAATGTAAAATGGAATGAAATAAAATGAAAAACATGACTCTATCTGAAAATATAACCTATTGCATCTCTTGTTCTGGCAGTTTATAATATGTAATCACAGTCCAGTTCACAGAAGTACATGAGAAGAAACCAGTCATTACAATGCAAACAGTTAAGAGATGTACATTGACATTATATGCATTGTGCTGCCTATTATCTCTGCTCTGGTTTAATTAAGATTTGTCCTTTACAGGTGGCAGATAATACAGTTGTGTACACTTACCATAAATGTAGATGTTCAAGTGTATTCACTGTTGCAGTCATTACATTTGGGTTATCTGCTTGCAGTAGCCCTCAGTCGGCCTGATTAACAAAGTCTTGTGTCCTAAGTTGGTTGCTGTCTCTTCTTCTGTCACATCAGGTCATCAGGGGTATAAAACATGCAGCCAACGCCATTACATTAGCTTTTCTTGCCCCAGATGTCAGGTGCCCCCCAATGGGAAGCAATTAAATCTATAAATATACCAGGTTATACCTCAAACAAAAAAGCAAATACACCAAAAAGCTTTTAAGCAATGAAAAGGAGAGAAGAGGTATAGCCAAAAAAAATCAGGGGGCTGGAGGGTGGGAAATCAGGACTGCAACAGTGAATACACTCGAACATCTACATTTATGGTAAGTGTACACAACTGTACTATGTTCTTCGTGTTTCACTGTTGCAGTCATCACACTTGGGTAGATTCCCAAAGCTAAAGATGGGAGGAGGAATTTAGATAGCATTAGGGCCAGCTATAAGGACCTGCAAAACTGCAGTGGAAAAGCCAGCTCTGGATTTAGAGAAAATTTGCAAATGGTAATACTTGGTGATAGTATGTACAGAACTCCAGGTAGCAGCTTCTAGGATGTCCCTGATAGGTACACCTCTGAGAAAGGCTGTCGAGGTAGATGCAACCCTGGTTGAGTGGGGTCTGATCCCCTGTGGGATAGGTTTTCCATGGTGCTTATAGCAGAAATGAATGCAATGGCCTATCCATTTGGAAATGTTTTGCTTTGAAATAGCCTTCCCATCTGTCCCTGCAGCAACTGCCACCAGCAGTTGGTCAGATTTCCTTTGAGGTTTAGTTCTGTCCAAGTAGAATCTAAGTTGTCTGTGCACATCTAAGGAGTGCAGTATTCATTCCCCTTTGTTCTGTGGATTAGGAAAGAAGGTTGACAAATGAATGGAGTGATTAAAGGCCACACTGGATTCCACCTTTGGCATGAAAGAGGGATTGGTCCTGAGGGACACCCTGTCTGATGAAAGATGATGAAAGGCTCCACTGCCATAAGGGCCTGTAATTCAGAAACCCTTCTTGCTGAAGTGATGCCTAAAAGGGAAGCTGTTTTCCAAGAAAGGAATTTTAAGTCTGCAGTAGCAGCTGCCTCGAAAGGAGGAAGAGTGAGTTTCTCCAATACAAAGTTAAGGTCCCAGGTTGGAGTTGGAGCTCTCCTGGGTGTTCTTAAAATGTTGGCCCCTCTGAGGAACTGCTTGAGCAGTGGATGAGAGAAGAGGGGAGGTTCTGTGTTATAGTGAGCTGAAATGGCTGAGGCATGAATTTTTATTGAGGAAAAAGACAGGCCCTTGTGAAGCCTCTCAGTTAAGTATTGTAAAATCTGAGGTAAATTGGGCACTGCCGTGCTCATCCCTTGAGATTGGTTCCAGGCACAGAATCTTTTCCATTTTTCAGCTTTTCTAGAACTAGGCCCCCTTGCCTCTAAAATGGCATCCATCACTGGTTTACTAAGGGATGGTAAAGGAGAGCTTAGGTAATTAGGCAGGCTGCTAGGTTCAGTGTTTGAAGCTGAGGGTGCGGAATCTGGTTCTCCTGCTGAGACAGCAGGGTAGGAGTCTGAGGCAGGTGCCATGGGGCCAACAGTGACACACTGTGCAGGAGGGGGTACCAGTGTTGGCGTGGCCAGGCTGGTGCAATCAAAATCCTCCTTGGTTTGTCTTGTTTGATCTTTAGCAGTACTTTGGAGAGCAGAGGCAGAGGAGGAAAGGCATAAACTGATACGTTTTTCAAGCTGAAGGACAGAGCATCCACCTTCCAAGCTTGTCTGCAGGGAGTCCTTGCACAAGATTTTTCCAGTTGATAGTTCTGGGGGGAGGCAAACAGGTCTATATCTGGGCTCTCCCATTTGCCTGTCAACATGTTGAAAATCCTTGGTTCCAGTTTCCACTCGTATGAGTCCATGAGGTTTCTGCTTAGTCCGTCTGCCAGTGTATTTAGTTTTCCTGGCAGGAATTGAGCTTGTAGATGCACTTGGTAGCTCAAGACTGTGTTCCACAATGCCATGGCTAGTCTGCAGAGGGGGTAAGAATGTGTACCCCCCTGCTTGTTTATGTACCACATAATAGTGGTGCTGTCCGTCTTTACTTTTAATTGTCCTGGAAGAATGTGGTCTTTGAAGGCTGTCAGCGCATTCTGTACAGCTAACATTTATTTTTGATTGATATGCAGGTGCATTTGACTTGGGTTCCATTTGCCCTGAATGCACTTCCCAGCCAGGTGCGTCCCCATGCATAGCCTGATTCATTTGTTGTTAGGGTTTGGCGGCAGGGATTATTGTGAATGGTAGTCCCTTGTTTTGGTGGCAGGCCTCTGCCCACCAAAGGGACTCTAGGCGTAGACAAGGAATGATAGGAATCAGTGCATCTAGATCCTGAGAATGTTGACACCATAGGCTTTTTAGATACCATTGTAGTTTCCTCATATGCAGTCTTGCCTATGGAATTAGAAGAATGCAGGAGGCCATGAACCCCAAGGCTTGTAGTATTTGCCTTGCAAATAGCAGGGTTTTTGTGGCCACTTGTCTGAAGTAGGTTGTCAAGTGAATTTGTTTCTCTGGCGTGAGGAAAGCCATCTGGGAAGTTGTATTCAAGCTTGCTCCCAGGAATATAATTTGTTGACAGGGTATCAGGTATGATTTCTTTTCATTTATAGTGTACCCCAGACAAGTTAGCACCCTTTGTACAAAAGCCAGATGATCCAAATGTATGTCCTTGTTTTCTGCCTGAATTAGACAATCATCCAGGTATTGGTATATTTGAATATTTCTTTGCCTGCAAAATGCAATGACTGTAGCTAGGCACTTTGTGAATACCCCGGGCGCAGTAAATAAGCCAAAGGCCAGTGCAGAGAACTGAGTGCGTGTAGCCTGCTTTGAAGCGTAGGTATCTTCTGCAAGATTCCCTGATTGGGATGTGCAGGTATGCTTCCTTTAAATTTAGTGTTGCCAACCAGGCATCTTTGCTTAGCATAGGAAGCAACTGGTGAAGAGTCAGCATCTTGAATTTTGGAATCACCAAAAGGGTGTTTAGAGTAGACATGTCCAGGATAGGACATCATGGATTGTCTTTTCTGGGTACCGGGAAAAATCTTGAGTAGAAACCTTGTCCCTTTTTTTTTCTGGTACCAACTGAATAGCCCCTATGCTTAAGAGAGAGAGTACTTGCTTTTGGGTAATAAGTCCCCAGTTCTTTGCATGAAGTTCAATCTTTCCCCCCAAAGAGTTGGTAACGTGTGGAAGTGAAATCTGTATCCTTGGAACACTATATTTATAACTCATTTGTCCTGGGTAATGAGTCCCCAGTTCTTTGCATGAAGTTCAATCTTTCCCCCCAAAGGGGCAGTCGGTTGAGAAGTGCTTGGAAGTTTTAAGAAGAAGTCATAGAGACAGTTTACCATAGGGGGGAGTTTTATTACTCCTAAATTTGGAAGTGGAGGCCCCCCACTGCTTAGTCCTGTGCATCCCCTGGGACTGAAGCCTGGATACTCTGCTGAATCTGGGTTTGGACTGAGAAGGTCTGGAAGACGCAGGAAAGGACCAAGTCTTAGAAGGCCAATGCCTACTAAATCTTGGATGTTGTACTTGTAAAAAATCTTCAACAGTTTGCATATATTTGGCTTTTTCCTCCATCTTTTTAAGAACTTCTTCAGCCCTGTTGCCAAACAGATGGTCCTGATTTAACGGAGCATCCAGTAATTTTGCTTTAACATGATCTGGTAAGGATTGCTCCTTAAGCCAAGCATGCATTCTAAGTACAGACCCAGTTACCGCAACCCTGCAAGATGCCTCTAGTGAATCAAAACCACACTGCAATGTATGTTTACCAACTTGTTCAGCAGAATGCATTAAATCCTGTAAATCCTTATTTTCAGCACAATCAGAAAACAACATAATTTTCAGTTTAAGCAATCCAATAATATGCAGCTGATACTTTAACATATGAAGCTGGTAATTCAAGGCCCTAATGGCCAAAGTTGCAGAAGTGTATACCTTCTTACCCCATCTATCCAGCACCCTCGAGTCTCTATCAGAGGGGGTAGGATTTTTGGCAGTAGTAGCTTTAATGCCCTTGGGTCCCTGTGAAACGGTTTCAGGATCCACAGTAGGATTTTTGACAAGGAACTTGTTAAAGTCAGGAACCCTGTAATATCTATCAGATTTTCTGGAAGCAGGAGGTAAAGAGTCAGGGGCCATGCTAGATTCCGAAACGGCATCATCAACAATGTCCAGTACAGGAGGTATAGTTAAAGGCCTGTGCTGGGGCAGGAGTAAGAAATCCCTAAGCCTCTTTTTAGACTCAGAGAAATCCTGACTTTCCCAATGAAAATGCTCCCTGAAAGTATGCAAGGTTTCACCAAAAGAGAAATCCTCTGGGGGGGCAGAAGGAATTGAGTCCTCAGCATCAGAATCCTCATAGGTAAATAAGGGTAAATCCTGGTCATCTGAGGAAACAGAAATTTCAGAATCCTGGTCAGAAGTATCATAAGCAAACTCAGTCCTAGGTCTCTTAGAGGGGGAAGGTTGGCTTCCCCTAATTAAAGTAATAAGATCTTCAGCCATTCTTATCATTCGTTTTTTAGGCATAGAGACCTGACCATGCATTCTGGGCGTCAGTTTTCTAGGCATGATTCGAGTTTTAGGCCTTGAAGAAGAAGATGGCGTCGGTTTTAACATGCAAGTAAGTAGGCCTGAATACACCCTCAGAAGCCGGTGCCTGCACAGTGGCTCCAGACCCATCCAAGGTACAGACATCCGCAGGTTCCACAGTTGAAGCATCTTGCGGCAAACCAGACTCTGAATGGGTCTCAGTAGAGGCCTGTGAATCTGAAGAAGCAGGTATCAGGGGCTGCGAAGGCACCTCACTGAGTACCGATGAACTGAGCGGCCTGTCTCTGTCTTTATCTTTGTGTTTTTTCGGAATGTCGGTAGTCGAATGGCTCGCTGAAGACATATCAGGATAATTGAACTGAGCACCAAAATATTTAGAAGCACAAATATACTGATGATGGATAGTTCGTGGTTTAAATAAGGCACAAAACCGACAGCGAGGTACGTCATGGTCAGGGCCTAGGCAAGGAATACAGTACAAATGAAAATCTTTATGAGGTATTTGCTTTCCACAAGAAATGCAATTATTTACTTTTACTGACATCGGATAGAGCAAGAAAACGTTTCCCCAATGGGGTACTTATTTAGTTGAAGACTTTGGTTCTGAAACTTGAAAACAAAAATTTCAGGAGTAGGCCGACTGGCGCTTGCGAACTGCTTCTGCTTCGGGTACCGCATGACAAGAAAGACTGATGTAATGACGTCGGCTGCATGTTTTATACCCCTGATGACCTGACGTCATGGAAGAAGAGACAGCAACCGATGTAAGACCCAAGTCTTTGTTAATCAGGCCAACTGAGGGCTACTGCAAGCAGATAACCCAAATGTAATGACTACAACAGTGAAACACGAAGAACATCTGGCTTAGTCAATGTTGTAGCAAAACAAACTCACTAAGAAAAGGCTGTTGTAAAGTTTTCTTCTAAAGAAAACGATACAATGGTCTGTGGAGGATAGAACTGTGGACCTGAAATGTGTACAAATATATTTGAGCCAGGTCTTTGTTCTAGCTTGCTTTTACTTGGAAGATACTAATTTGAGAACTTCCCTGTAAGTTTAATTTCTGCACTTTCTAACTCTTATTTTCTAAGAACATATAACATAAAGTGTTCAGTACACTAAAAGCCAAAGACAGTTTGATGTACATATAGCTAGCTTAAATAGAGGTTTTCGTTAACTATTCATGTATGTTTAAATTGAATGTTAAATTACTCCTCCATGTGCACCTTCTCATTCCTTTGCATATTTAACCTGCAACTGTACTGTTGCCTTGTTGTTTAAATAATGTTTATTCACATTTAATGCCTTACAGCTGGTCTTCATTACATTTCTATAATTGTTATTTATTACATAAGAAGAGGGTTATCATTTACTGTTAGTTAACAAGCTATCCTGGCTCCAGATCATTTGGGCCTACAAGCAGTGAAAATATCAATGTGCATGACATCATGCTTGGCTTAATTAAGCGCTACACACAAGCAGAGTTCCCTGGCCATTCTTGTACTGTGGGAATACTACCAATGTTGTGGAAAATTAGAAAATTCTGCCATCCTTCCCTAAACTTTGTGTGGATTTGTGTGTGAGTGAGATAATGACTTGAGTGAGAGG
Source organism: Protopterus annectens (assembly GCF_019279795.1). Taxonomy (NCBI): domain Eukaryota; kingdom Metazoa; phylum Chordata; order Ceratodontiformes; family Protopteridae; genus Protopterus; species Protopterus annectens. Next base: position 554,014,301 of record NC_056733.1, read on the forward strand.
CAGTTGCCATTGGTAAGGTGCACTGGAAGACATCAACGTTCACAGGAACAGTGGTGAGAAATGGGCCAGGGGGGCTAGGTCAACAACTCTGCTTTAATGGTGGTCTTTGTGCAGCCTGTCATTGGTGTAGAATTTGAAAGTTCCTCCTGAAGACAGCAGTGCCTATTACTTTATACTCTCAGGGCCAGGTTGCATTTTGTTAATTGATTATTCAGTTAAACTTGTAAGCACTTTCCTTCTTTTATTTAACCTGCCAGTTACAAATGAAGTGAGTCAAAAGACCATCCTTCTGAAGCCAGCTGGGAACTTTTCTTCAAATGTTGTGACACTGCATGTTCCTTGACTTCCCTCATATTTGATTTGGTGGACACTGGAAGGATTCATATCCCCATACATGCAGTAAGTTTTCATATTCTGCTAGCAGTGATCTTTACTTCACACTGACATCTAATTTATGGAATACCTTTGGACCACTTACCTCACTTAGGATTTCATACACTTCAGGTATCTGACGCATTCCCCTCAGGTATCTGACGCATTCCCCTCTTTACAGCTATAACTAGTGAGAATGACACGGATGAAGAGGGTAATTTGGCCAGAACCCTGAAATTCCCTCTTTTCATCAGGATCCACCACAGTTAACCACCAAGAGTGCAGATCTACATTTTGCTGAAGTTAAATGCAATTCATAGATACTCAAATTAGCTGATAATGAGGTATTTTCTCATTACAGCTAATATGTCTCTGAATTGCAAAATGCCACATCATGGTTACAGGGGATATACTGCTTTTACTGTGGGCCTTACAGCTCACACTGGGGATCTTAATGAATCTCCAGAAGTATGTGATAATGTAAAATAAATGCATTACAATAAATAATCCTGATGTGAAATTTGTATCGGGACACTATGTCTTCTTTTATGCTTTCATTAACAATGTGTATACCTACTCATTGCAAGCAGGTTAAACTATGTTCAACTAATCATACACTTTTACATTCATTGAAAAGTGGCTCTGCAATGTACAACTACTGTTAAAACCCCCGAGAACTAAGCTATTCCTTTTTATCCCAGATCCCATGCATAACACAAAACCAACTTTAAAATTACCTCCTTCCATAATACAGTGACTGACTCCATGAACTAAACTATTAGGGATGTTAATAGATGACAACAGTAAATTTGATGTGCACATTTAGTGCAGAATTAAATCAGAACCTAACAATATTACAATTATCAAAAAAATGCATCACTAGCACCACAAAAATAGCCTTGGTTACTATCTCCCTTTACCAATATTCTTAAATGGGGAACCAATCCTCATTAATCTTTCATATACACTAAGACTTAAACCAGAACAATGTTACAATGAAATTACAAAATTCGCTGCTAACAAAACCTATACAACCCATCGTCATTATGCTCTAAAACAATTATGCTGGAGTGAAATCCCCAACCATCTCGCATATACTTGGCTAATTGTGACTCATGACAGAGTATATAAACATTCAAAATGTCCACCACTAAGTAACATTCTCAGCAAGTAATATCCCACTAGACCACTATGCTTACCTGATTAAAAAAACTCCCTTCACCTAAAAACCTAAGATATCTGCAAGAAATGTCCTGAATCCCACTTGCCCTGTGGTCCATACCAAACCCCCACACATTTAAGTCTACACTAAAATAATTTCTGAAACCTACTTAGTTCTTGCTCTACATCTGACTAAACACTTTCTTTATTCTCTTCCAGCTTCACAGGCTAAAAAACAAAATTACTCCTCCACTTAATATGATGTAGAGGCATTCTTATATTCTTATTTTCTTTTTTTGTACAGACTAAAAATATGTACCCCCTTTTTGTATTACTCATCTCTACCAGAGCCCTATCTGTTCATAACATACAGATAGATTAGATAGATAGATACATCTATATATCTGACTACATAGGTTCATAGATTAGTACTAGGCTAACTGCCCTTGAGGGCCGATTTAAGCCTAGCTATGTCTCAACTAGGTTTGAAACCCAGGTCAATCAGATGGTAATCCTGTGCCTTAACCTCTGTGCCCCCCCCCCCCCCCACACACACACACATACATACACACACACACACACGCACACACACGCACACACACTCCTGAGTTTATTTAATCTATTTTTCCTTATTATTTCCTAATCTACATTCATCTATCAGTTTTCTCAATTACATCTTCTATAACTGCCTGTCCACAGACCATAATATTCAAGTGTCCGTAACCTAATTCACCTTTATCTTCCTCTCCCCTTCTTTTCCACAGCATTAGCCATCTTACTCAATATGCCCAGTATGTGTCCTGCTCTAATGCTATAATGTATTTGCCAGTTAATCATTCTCTGTTTTTTTCCTATAGAAGCTATGTTATTCTGTTTGCATGTCGTTGCCAGTAAATCATTGTCTTTAATTTCCAATAGCAAAGTAAATTTATCATATTACTTATTAATCCTACATGTTAGTTATGTCTGTGACAATGTTAATATCGTCTTTACTGGAACTTTTCCTCTTGAGCAATCACTGGAAATGGATACAATTGCCCATTTGGACTTTCCTAGTAAACAAGTGTCAATAAATAAATAAACAAATAAATACATTAATTAATTAATTAATTAATTAATTAATTAATTAATTAAGGGTCACCAAACAGGTGAGAGTATTACCCCACAATGATGTCTAGGGAGGCCCATGTTTAACTTCATAACACTCAATATCTGACGGTGAAGTCAGCTAACTTGGTACAGTCAGAACCACACCACTGTAATACAAGGTCAGTATAAGGCACAATGCCGACACATCCATACACCCTACAGGAAGAGGTGATGTGTTACAGCCTTAATACAGTCTGCATAATTATATGCCCATAGTCTAGACAATGTAATAACCAACTTTTCCACCCTGTGCTTCCGACTTAAATTATTCATTGAAGGGAGTTGGCTCTGTAACAGGCGCTCTTCTATCCTGTTCACCTGTTGTGATAGCAAGCAAACAATTCAAGGATGGTCACACCTCTTCTAAGTATGAGTAACCGTGGTCTTTTATGCAGTTTCCACCAAGTTTTGTGTCTGTGTCATCTGATCAAGTGTCACATCATTCACAAACCAGAAAGTGAGGTTCATAGAGTGGCTTCAATCAGATTATCCCATACTATCAACAAATCATCCAAAAACCTGAAATAGCCCCTACATTTCATAAATTCAGGGCATTTGAACACAAAGTCCAGTTCCCAACTTAGCAGAACTATGTTGGCAAAGAGGGAGGCACAAGATGCACTCATGGCCACACCTGATATTTGTGTGAATTTAAGAACTGTAGGTTCTATTTCAGATTTTTGGATGATTTGTTGATAGTATGGGAAGGTTATCATCAGGATTTCATCCAATTTGTGGAAGTTTTGGGTATGAGTACTTCGTTTCTTGAGTTTACACATACTGTTAGTGAAGACAGTATTCACTCTTTGGACATAGATATTACAAAGCTACCTGATGGAGGTTTTGGAACATAAATATACAAGAAACCTACTTTTTGTAATGCCTTTCTGTCTTTCGACAGTTGCCACCCTTTTCATCAAAAAAAGGGGGTGGCCAAGAGTCAACTTATTAGAATTTCTAGGTTGACATCAGATGATGGTGCTTGCTTGAAGCAGTTTGATCTTTTAAAGAGTATGTTCCTTAACAGAGGATACTCATAGGACTTGTTTAACAAATTGCAGGATGAAATTTGGGCCCTCAGGGGTGACCGATATCCTCCTATTATTCTTTCTGGCTTGTTGCAGTTGCAGAATAGTACCAGTACATCAGACAACAAACACAACATGGTTTTAGATTATTCCCTTGATGCTGGAGATATCCAGAAGATTGTACAGAGGAATTGGTACCTACTTTCCAGTAATGTGGATATCAACAAGCATTTTGCTGCTGCTCCATCATTTACTTTTAAAAACAAGGAAACATAAAGTCATTAATGGAAATGCAGGTGGGGGGGGGGGGTCAGCCCACCCACCACTAGGGAATGTGGACATTGCAATCAATGTCCCTTTATTTGTTTATCCCCAGGTGACACTTGGCTGTTCAGATTTACCACAGTTTGCCATGGGGGCAAATTTAACTGTAACCCTGAAAGGGTTGCTTATCTTGCTCTGTGTGATTCATGCATGGCTTTCTACACTGGCAAGACTGTCAATTCCCTCAGTAAAAGAATTTACCAGCATGGCTACAGTATCAGGAAAAATGACAACAAATGTGCCCTGGCTAGACACGCTGGACTGTGTGCTGGTTTTAGACAGTTTATTTTTTTGGTTTTAGAGCATGAGAACAAGATTGGTGTTTTTCCTGGTGGCTGGCAGAATTTTTTACTGCAGAGGGAAATGTTCTGGCAGCTACACTTTGATGCTTGCAGTTTTCCAGGTTTGAATGACACTATTTCTATTTCAAGTAAGCTTAAAACTAGGGATAATATTCACTAAGATTACATTTTATTGTTGTGATATTTTACATTCTGCATTTTATTTTGTACTTTTTAACTGCATTTTTTTTTATATTTTCTCTTTAATTTGAGGAGGGGTTTAGCACTTTTTTTACGCCCTTTTTATACATAAAAGGATTTCCTGTTTGAAGTTCTTGGTTCTGATTATGTCACTTTGTGATGAAAGCACTTAACCAACAGTTTTTTGCACTACGGTTAATAAAGTGTGTTGGATTGCTCTTTGGACTATTTTACATTCTTTTTTTTTGTTACATATTTAAACTGCTTAATATCCACTTCCCAGCTTTCCAAATATTTTATTTTATGTGGAGATATAGTTAAAGCATGATTTAAAATGCCCTTTTAAGCACTAGATTCTGTGACCAAGCTGTTGCCTGAATTGTTAAAAACATCTTATGTTTAGATAACCGTTTATGTGGAAGTTGGATTTGTTATAAAGCCTATCATCAAGAGCAGTAATTTCACACCCTGGTATGTTAAACATTATTCCTTTTAAGGATGCTATTTAAAAACCTGTGCCCTATGATTAAAAGTGATAATAACATGACTAAAAATAAGGTTTATATTGTATTCAGTAGAATAGCTAAGGATGCTCAAATGTATGAATCACATACTATGTTTAATTAGAATTAGAATTACAAAACAATTAAAATAAATAGGAAATTGTATAACAAAATACATTAATCACAGAATGTTGCATACAATTCTGTTTCTTTTTAGTAAGAAATGTTATTTTGTAGAAATGCTCTATAAGTCACACTGCTAACTCAGATCTAATATTACCAAGTATTATATGATCACAAATGGAATGAAATAAGTAAAAACATAACCCTTCCAACTATAAATAAAGCTAAAGCCAAGAACACAGACTCAGTGGAACCCAATAATATCCGGGGATGCCTGCTGAACAGTCCAAAATATGACCTGTCATGGCCACTGGAGTCACTCATTAACTACAGTCTCAAAACAGGCATTGAGCAACTAGAATGGAGGACTGCAACGGTCATCCCCTTCATAAGGGTGAACCATTTACAGACTCTGGAAACTATAGGCCCATTAGTCTGACTAATCTCACATGCATGTGCATGTTCAACAGAAACACAGGAAACCTTCAGACACTAGTGTCAAGCCTGTTTAGTTTTGTCAAGGGGATGTCATGCCTATTAAATTCAATGGACTTCTTTAACAAGGTCACCAACACAATGGATGAGGTTAAAATGGTGCATACTGCCTTTCTCAACCTGGATATGCAATTTGATACAATACTGCACTCGAGATTGTAAACAAACTTACAGGACTGGCCATAAACCCCTACATAACATACTGGTTAGCCAGCGGGCTCACAGATAGGACCCAGGAAGTTACAATTCATGAGGCCCATTCCAAAAAGAGACTAGTTACCAGTGCAGTACATCAGGGCTCCGTGCTGGACAACTCCTCTTTGGCATCTACTTCTCGGAAGTCAAGGCCAATGACAAGGGCCTCTGGCTGACTAAGTTTGTAGATAACTGTAAGTTAGGAGAAGTTACAGAATCCCTGCAAGACACTAACATTTTACAAGAAGGTCTAACATAAACAAATGACTGGTGCCAAAGCCATGGCTTAACACTCAATGCCAAGAAATGCATAATAGTACCTTTTGGGAAGTTGGCCACCTCAGGAGACTACATCATTGACAAAACACACCTAATAATTGACCAAGTAGTCAGGGATGTTGGTACTCATGTAGATAATAACCAAGCCTTCGACCAACGTGTCCAAGATAGCAAAGAAATTATTCCATGTCACTCAAGTTATAAGTGGGGCATGACACTTAGGTCCAGGGAGTTCATTGTGCCACTGTATTTGGCCCTCATCAGACCAGAGCAATCAGTGAGTATAATGCCCCTTCTGTATGTATCAGACCAGACACATGCAGAAACTAGAATGTCTGCAAAGATTCCTAACAAAAAGAATACGGGGCATAAACACAATGCCCTGTGTGGATTGCCTCAAAGTCCTGTCTCTATACTTTGTTTCCTACAGACTACTGAGAGGTGACCTGTACCTGGCACACAAGGCATCCTTTGATACAGCTCCGATGAATCTTTTGTACGTCCACAAAATGAACAGCATTGGAGCTACTAGATCTAAATCTTACATGTGACATAAACTGGACATGTTGAACAGACAATGTGTCTCAAAGAATTCCAGTTCTCTGGAACAGGCTCCCCACCCATGTGAAACAGAGTCCCTCCTGACTCTATTCAAGTGTAAGCTGGGCCAATGGATATGAAACTGGAAATTTATCCCTGGTCTGGTACTTATTAGTTTGATGGACAGAAGCAGTCATTAAATCATGTCCTGGCAAACATACACCCTTAATATAAATGCCTAAGATACAAAAACGTGTGGGACACTTTTAGATTGCATGGCTAGGCCTATAAAGGCCTTTGCGGTCATTAGCCTAGTATACATCTATGAACCATAAATATTAGTAAAATCCATTTGCTGTACTAAAAGCTAACAGCATCTAAAATCAAAGTAATTCATTCATGAAATCCTCTGCCCACTCAAATGTCTAAAATAGGCTAAAATTAAATAGAAACCTAAACATCCACTTACAAGCAGCTAGTCTTATGACTAAATTATGGTCTGAAACATCTGTGTCGCTTCATTTCTTGGAAATGTAAATGCTATCTTAAAACATGCTGTGAGGTAAAGCTTTTAGTAATGTTGACATGCAGCTGTTTGTTTTTGTGCAGATCATGTGCACAGGAGAACTACAAAAACAGAATATCTTGGAATGGTTCAATTTATATTTCAGAGCAGCTCAATGGTTTTCTGTCTTTTTCTACCCAGTAAATTATCAATAAAATTAGAAGGAAGGTTTATTGCATCCTAAGGGTTCATCAACTCTTAACACATATTTTGTAACATTGCAAATCATGCACTCTGCTTAACATTGCAAATTATGTGCTCTGCTAGGAACAGCATAGCAATCCATATTACTTCAGATTTCTGTCATCTTGGTAGTGGCTTATGGCAAGGGGTGATGCACTATAAAATCATGTGGTAATGCCCCCATTACATCCTCATTTCATGTATATTTTGTCAGTTGTAAATGACGCAGCTCAAGAATGATTTCTATAACAGTTTGCTTGCTTTACACACTTCAATGCATCAGGATTCAGGAATGTCATCTTTAGTCAAACAATTCAGTACCTTCCTTCCGTACAACAGCCTTGCTGGACATTGGGGATTATCAGTACATCTCTGATCATAACATATATATTATGTGTTTTGAGTCATGGATGCCTAGAAATTCACCTCTGGAGTGAAGTTCAACATGTGAATCTCGGCATCCATGTCAAGAACAGATAATAATCTGCTGCTATTTAGATCTGATTATAATTCTTTGTAGTGCATGGAGATCTATCTGCTCTGCTCCACATACTACTAGTTAGGAAAAGCAAATAAAAAAAAAAAAAACATAATATATTGTGCCGGTTTTGAAAGCCAGCAAAGTATCAGGGAAGTGGTTGATGTTCTTACATGTTCCCTGCATAAGGGCAGCAGTTTAATTCAAAATGCTGTGTGTACTTTAACAGACAGGCGGCAAAAACAGGAGTTGAAATGAAGCTGTTTCATTTCCTGCTGTTGCTGTTGTTTAGTGGTCAGTGCCGTCTGCTTTAGTGCCAGACTCAGTGTTAGCAGCATGTAGGGGGTGTTTAACAATTGTTAAACACCACTCTAAGCTTTGTTAAGGTTGGGTCTTGTGCTAGATTAGCACTGAACCAACATAGAATTTAAGTGACATTGTAACATAGTCATGCCACTCCATGCACTACAAGGTTATTAATTCATGCTGCATCATGACTGGTGTAATGCCAGCTCCACTGTTGTCCTGGATACAGCTTTCATTGTGGTGCTAGTGAGCAATGACATCATGATGCAGAGGATCCAGGCAGGAATCAATATAAATATGCCTCATCTCTCATTCTGGGGAAGGGAGTTGTAAGTTGACATGAAACTATCACTCATAACAGAGACTGGAACAACAGTTTTGTAGGTCCAGCACCATGCAGGTTCGACATGCATGCATGAAGGGTACCTGCATTCTTAGAGCTGCTAGACTATGTTGCAGGTATGTTAACTTCATAACTTAACAAAAATGCTTTTAAGATCTTATATTAATACCAAATGCATTAAATCATGAAATTAATGGATCAACTGTGTTGTAAATTGTACATATTGTTTAGATGTAAGTTTATAAACATACAGAATTATTCACATGAGATCTTTGCATTGACAAATGATTGTTACTGTTTGGATTACTGCAGTGTTAAATTGAATAATTTATTTGAATTACCTCTATAGAAGGGTTGTGTTTTTATGTAAAGGTTAGATCACTTGTAGCTCAACAGCCAAGCAATAAACATCCTTGGCAGATTTTATGGATATAATAACCTTCACATTCAGCACTTCATTCCTTTTGTTTGTAATATTTTGCAGTTTTTGTAGTTATATGTTTTTAATACATTGCAGATACGGTCAGGTTGAGAAGAACATGTAAACTCTGTGGTTCTCTGCCTTCAGAAGTTGTCCAGTATACTTTAGCGACAAGCAGTCCTGGTATGTATAGAGAGAAACTGCAAATTATGTCCATAGAAAGACAGGAGGTTAAGGCAAGTGCATAGCCGCTACAGGGCACAACCTAGGACAAATAAATACAAAAATAGTAAATGCCAACTGATCACACCCCTGTTTAAGAACCACTATGCTTTATGCTAACCCCTATGCTGTCAAATATGCCGGTGTCTTTAAACATAGGAGATCTATATGCCAGCTCTGTGACATACAAGCACGGAGGCCTGACTATAAAACAGATGGCTCAGAGGCAGTTAGCAGACCAGGAACTGGGGCAGCTGATTGGGGAGGAAAGGCAGTAACAGTCAAGGGGAGGGGAATTAAATTTAACATGTGGCTAGACTGACACCTAGCAAATGCTTGGTGTGGCAATGAGCTGCAGTAGGTTTGAGTATGTGTGCCTGCAAAGTAATGTACGCAGAGTATACACAGGAATATTTCATGTCCCGAAGGAAGGTACAGTGGTCTGAAACATTCCCACATACAGAATGCACAATAGGTTTGAGTATGTGTGCCTGCAAAGTAATGTACGCAGAGTATACACAGGAATATTTCATGTCCCGAAGGAAGGTACAGTGGTCTGAAACATTCCCACATACAGAATGCACAATAGGTTTGAGTATGTGTGCCTGCAAAGTAATGTACGCAGAGTATACACAGGAATATTTCATGTCCCGAAGGAAGGTACAGTGGTCTGAAACATTCCCACATACAGAATGCACAATAGGTTTGAATATGTGTGCCTGCAAAGTAATGTACGCAGAGTATACACAGGAATATTTCATGTCCCGAAGGAAGGTACAGTGGTCTGAAACATTCCCACATACAGAATGCACAATAGGTTTGGGTATGTGTGCCTGCAAAGTAATGTACGCAGTGTACACAGGAATATTTCATGTCCCGAAGGAAGGTACAGTGGTCTGAAACATTCCCACATACAGAATGCACAATAGGTTTGAGTATGTGTGCCTGCAAAGTAATGTACGCAGAGTATACACAGGAATATTTCATGTCCCGAAGGAAGGTACAGTGGTCTGAAACATTCCCACATACAGAATGCACAATAGGTTTGAGTATGTGTGCCTGCAAAGTAATGTACGAGAGTATACACAGGAATATTTCATGTCCCGAAGGAAGGTACAGTGGTCTGAAACATTCCCACATACAGAATGCACAATAGGTTTGAGTATGTGTGCCTGCAAAGTAATGTACGCAGAGTATACACAGGAATATTTCATGTCCCGAAGGAAGGTACAGTGGTCTGAAACATTCCCACATACAGAATGCACAATAGGTTTGAGTATGTGTGCCTGCAAAGTAATGTACGCAGAGTATACACAGGAATATTTCATGTCCCGAAGGAAGGTACAGTGGTCTGAAACATTCCCACATACAGAATGCACAATAGGTTTGAGTATGTGTGCCTGCAAAGTAATGTACGCAGTATACACAGGAATATTTCATGTCCAGAAGGAAGGTACAGTGGTCTGAAACATTCCCACATACAGAATGCAAAAGTTGCGGAATAAGGGTTAGGGCCAGAAAAAAAAAAAGAAAAATATTGATGTATGCCCAGATGACATTCTGAATGTAGACAGACAAGCAATTGGCAGGCAACAAGAAGAAAAAGACCTTTAAAGAAAAAAATTATATATATATATATATATATATGGGATATGTATGCATCAGCTCACAAGTGCATCAGCTGTAAGCACCACATCAGTATTTGCTTAAATTAAGTACTGCACTATAGTTTAATGCTCCAGCCCATTATCTGTCTATAAATGGAACAGTAGGTAATTGTTTTTCCAAATTGTTTCAATATAATTAACGCTATTGTTGAAAATTTATGTTAAACTACACTATTTGATGGGAAATCAATTCACACGTGCAACAAAATGTCCTTTTCATATAGCTGCAGGCACACACCGGTTATTAATGATGTTTTCCACTGTGATATGAAGACTAATGTCAGATTTCAGAGACATGGTATACACAGCATAGCAATAAAACACAAAAAAATGCATTGAAAGGGATGCCTCCTAATTATGTGTCATGTGACCCAGAGCTGCAAAATTAAGTCACTGCAAACCAGGAAAGAAATGGTGCACAGAACATGTGTCATTGAGTAGTACAACACACACAACATAAGTCATACAATTCAGACACAGCCATACTGCATATTAAGGTGGTCTAAACAACTGGTACTGGCATTCAGAGCTGGATCCAATACTAGGCGACCAAGGCTGTCGCCTAGGGTAAACTAGCCAACAAACTTACATTTCTTCTTTACTCTGCTTGTGTTACATTTCTTCTTTAAGGACACTCGGAGTCCATTTTTTTACTGTAACAGGTAATTTATTCTTCAAGGGCAGTGGGTACTGACTTTGTAGATGAAACAATGAACTACAAGGTTGTTTCTAGTAGCAACCTCTTCATTATTTACAGATTTCTTTAATGTGGAATTATTCAAATGACTTTTACTTCTGCAAAGATTGTGCATATTGACTGACATTAGTGGATTGTAATGACATGCATTTTAGGGTCCTTTTATGGTTGAAATGCTCTGAAATGGACAGCTTTGTCATTATTGGGTCATAGTTTTGTTTCGTCGCTTACTGGAAAAAAGTTCAAAACTACAAATTTAAAATGCACTGTAATAAGTGGTGCTGTATTATACAAAGAATATAATTTAATACAATCAAGAAGATGAACCACCGAACACATACATGATGTGTGCATGGTCCTAAATGTGTGCAAGGGGCCTATGGTTTGAAAACATCCCAAAGATAAACTTAAACCACCACTGGCCAGATGGATTTTCTTTGTATGTTGGTTTCAATGCCATTTCAATGAATGCAAAGTTCAAGGGGTGAGAAGTTTACTGCTAATGCTAAGTCTGTTTTTATTGTGAAACTTTCATTTTTATAGTAAATGTGTAACAGTGTCTGTGCCATAAAATCTGAAATAAAAAAAGTTTTAAATTAAATCCAAGTACCTGTAATTATTGCAGATGTAAAGAAAATGGTATGCACACTGACAGGTTTGAAAAGGGTTTATGAAAGCAGAAATAGCCAATTAATAGGACACGGAAATGGCTTGAATGTAAGTTATGTCATTTTCTGTATGTAATTGTTTATCAGACATAAAAGGAAGTTTGGGTAGGGTAAATTTGTTTCTGAAGAAGTTCACATATTAAAAGTGAATGAAAGCGCTAAGTGATTGTCCAGTGGTGGTCATTTGAAAAGAACAGGACTGTTTTTTTTTTTGTTCAGTGGTTCATGTGGAATTTCAGGAGTTCGAGTGTGTTTTCCAATATACATTAACAATGTAGGCCTAAGAAAGAAAATTCAAGAAAAAAGTCAGTAAGTAGATTTTGCATGAAAAATAACTGATACATAGCATGACAAATGGAAGTAGGACCTGAAAAACTGTCAACTTTCACAACTGCTTCTACAATTTAACAAAATAATCTATAAACAAAATAGATCATCACTGCAAATACATTTCTCTTTCATAGTGCTGTCTAATTTTCAACATTGTCTGGCAATGTATTCAGTCAGAAATTATGCCATTCCTGAGAGATTAGCGCATAGCCTGCAGACTGAACACTATTTTAAAGGCAAGAAACATGTGTAAGTTACAGCAATGTGTGGTCGTTTCTGCTCTTATTATTAGCCAACAAGAATGCAGCTGCTTTCATAATAATAGCTAGGTTCTATACTCCCTCCCCATGTCAGCTTCATATGTCTGTTAATTAAGGCTATGCCCCTTTTTTCTTAACTGATCCAGGCATTTAATACAGTACAAACCAAACAGTTTTTAAGTGCTATCTAAATACCAATAGTGTAAACACAATGTATTAAACATCTTACTTTAAACTTTGATTGCTCACAATATGTACATATATGTAAATTAGTCTTATAATAACTCAGTTAAATTTTCTTCTAAACCCATGTTGTTCTTTTGTTTTATGTATTATTGCCATTCCATACTTGTGGGTGTGTGTTTGAGTGTGTAAAAAAAAAAAAAAAAATATATATATATATATATATATATATATATACATACATAAATACATACACACATATTTCTTTTCTTATACCCAGGTTGTGAATGAAAAAGGTCAGTAAATTAGTTCAAGTAACCAGATCAACACATTACAAATAAACAAAAATTAACTGACACCCAGACAATATAACTTGAAGTCAAATGTTTACAAGGTTTCACAATGGTTAGCACTACTGTACTGTCCCCCATTTCTTGGTTTCCCAGTTCAGTGTATTAATCGCAGAATTGCACATCCTCCCTGTGTCCATGGAGATTTTCACTAGGTGCTCTTCTTCCATGTAACCATTTGAAATGTTGGGACCCACTACAGCGAGTCTCAGACCATGTATACTGAATGGCTCTGAAAATGGACTTACATATACCATGTCCAAGATGGCCATTTCCCAGAAAAAGAAGTTATGTCCTTACCATAACGTTCCATGTGGAGTGTTCATCTCGCCTTGGTTATTACATATGAGGTTCGGAGCCGATCCTCGGCTCCGTGCCGGCCGACTGCAAGCTCTGCATCGAGAAGAAGCTCGAGGACATCTAATACCCACAATCCCCCTCTGCCTTTACCTCAGATCTAGTTTGCAAGCAAACCAGGCAACAATCACGCATACATGCCAAACTATATACATAATTACCTATATACAACATACCAAAGGTATGACAGTAATATCAACACTGCAACAGCAGAAGGAGAATATTCCAGACCAGGCACCAAATCGAACGTTCTTCCTAAGGGTGGGAAGGGTGGGAGTGTAATAACCAAGGCGAGATGAACACTCCACATGGAACGTTATGGTAAGGACATAACTTCTTTATGTGAGAGTGTTCAATCTCGCCTTTGTTCTTACACATGGGTAGCGTCCCTAGCTCCATGATCCTGAGGAACTCAAGGGAGAACGTTCTTGAGCACAGTGGAACCAAAGGTTGCCCTATCCCTAGAAACCCTGTCCACTTTGTAATGAGAAATAAACGTATGTGGTTTAGCCCAAGTAGCAGCCGCACAAATGATGTCTAAAGGTAGACGAGCTGCATGAGCCAAAGATGTAGAAATTGATCTGGTAGAATGTCCTCTGGGTTTTGCTGATAATGTTTGATCAGAATTTTCATAAACATAAATGATACAATCAGTTAGCCACTTAGAAAGTGTTCGTTTCGTAACTGCAAGACCCTTTCTGCTGTCAGCAAAAGCTATAAATAGCTGATCAGATTTCCTGTGATCTTTTGTTCTATCCAAATAAAATCTGAGTTGTCTATGGACGTCCAGTTTGTGCAACATATACTCTAATTTATTAGAGTGGTCTTTAAAGAAGGTGGGTAATTCAATGGACTGGTTAATATTACCAGTAGAACAAACTTTGGGAAGAAAGGATGGATTAGTGCGTAGGGATACTCTGTCCGAATGAAAAATTAAATAGGGATGTTTGACCGAAAGAGCCTGCAGCTCAGACACCCGTCTAGCCGATGTAATAGCCACTAGGAATAATGTTTTCCATGACAAAAATTTCAAAGTGCAACTCGAAGCTGGTTCAAAGGGTGGTAGCATCAATTTAGAGAGCAGTAAATTTAAATTCCACGGTGATGTCGGGCTTCTGACTGGTGGTCTGATATGAAAAGAACCTTTTAAAAGGCTTTACAGAGTCTGTGAGCCATAATAGGCGCACCACATTCTTCTATATGATAGCTAGAAATGGCAGCTAACTGTACTCTCAAGGTAGCCGGAGAAGCTCCTTCCTGAAATAATTCGTTAGAAATTCTAAGACCTTATTCAACGGAGCTGTAACAGGGTCCAACTGATGTGACTCCGCCCAAAAGACAAAACGTTTCCATTTACTAGTATAAGTCTTTATGGTAGAAACTTTATGAGAAGCTACCAATATATCCTGAACCGCCGAAGTAAGGGGAATTGACCTGGCTAAAAAGGGAAGCGGAGCAGCCAAGCTGCCAGATGGAGAGATTCCAGGAATGGGTGAGGAACTCCTGACGAGTGAGTCAGTAGATCTGGCTCTGGGTCCAGCATCCAAGGTCCCCGAACGCGGTGCTGCAAGAGAAAGGGGAACCAAATTTGACGAGGCCAGAACGGAGCAATGAGAATTATAGTCCTCTGAAGGTTGTTTGTTTTCTGCAGAAACTTTGCAATCAGGGGAAATGGAGGAAAGGCATAAAGGAGACCCGGGGGCCAATCGTGCACCAGCGCGTCCCTTGGGACTTCCCCTGGAGGGGGTAATAGGGCAAAGTAGCTCCTGCATTTGGCGTTCATTGGAGACGCAAACAGATCGCAGGTAGGCTGGCCCCATTTGCGAAAAATCTGTTCCGCAACTGACTGTTTGAGGGACCACTCGTGAGGCAATAATATTGCCCTGCTCAGCCTGTCGGCTATGACGTTGGATGACCCCGGGATGTGCGTTGCGATCAGAAAGCGACCGGTGGACTCTGCCCATTGCCAAATTCTCATGGCCTCTCTGCATAGTTGGTAGGACCTGGTTCCCCCTTGCTTGTTTATGTACCAGACTACGGACATGTTGTCTGTCTGAACTGCAATGGTCCCTGGAGGAAGAAGGGGAGCAAAGTGTTGCAACGCCAAAAACACTGCCCTCAACTCCAGAACATTGATGTGCAGATTGTACTCTAGATTGGTCCATTCGCCTTGGACTGTCTGTCCCTGAAAGATGCCCCCCCACCCTATCAGGGAAGCGTCCGTGGTTATCGCCGCTGACGGTGTGGGTAGCACAAATGGTCTTCCGCCGGATAGGTTGCAAGTCTGTAACCACCACATTAGGTGTGATTTGCATGTTTTCGTTATCAGAATTTCGTGAGTCAGTGGAAGATGTTGGAATGACCATTGTGCAAATAGAAGCCATTGTAGCACTCTCATGTGCAGTCTTCCCAGTGGTATTGCTATGAGAGAAGCTGCCATGAGACCCAAAACTTTCAGAACAATTTTTGCTGGAGATTTTCTGGACGACAGCAGAAGGGAAATGTTGAACTGAAGTGCTAATATTCTTTCTGACGGAAGTTTTAGAATTAATTGACGCGTATCCAATTCCGCTCCTATAAATAAGACATGCTGTGATGGCTGTAGCAAAGATTTTTCGAAATTTACTGAAATGCCAAGGTGTGTACAAAGTTGTAGGGAGTAATCCCTGGCTTGAATCAGTTGACGCCTGGTGGTGGCAGACAGGAGCCAGTCGTCCAGATACGGAAACACCTGGAATCCTAGGCGCCTCAGATGAGACGCTACCACTGCCATGCATTTGGTGAAGACCCTGGGGGCTGTGGTCAGGCCAAAGGGCAGGGCTCGAAACTGATAGTGACTGGCTCCCAGCCGGAAGCGCAAATGATCTCTGGACGCCCTGGCCATCTTGATGTGGTAGTATGCATCCTTCAGATCTATTGAGCACATCCAGTCGTCCTTCCGTAAGAATGGAAGGATCGATTGAAGCGTGACCATTGAACTTTTCCTTCTTGACAAAGGTGTTGAGATGGCTTAGGTCCAGAATTGGCCTCCAGTCCCCTGTTTTCTTTGGAACTAAAAAGAACCTTGAGTAAGTTCCGAATCCTATTTGGTCCGCTGGGACTGGTTGGATGACTCTTTTTCTTAGCAGCTTTGAAATTTCTGTAGCTGCTGGTTCTCGCAGATGGGGTGGTACATCTGGGATTTTTTTCTTTGGAATGGGGGTGGATAGAAATGGGATTTTGTAACCTCTGGTAACAACGCTTTTTACCCAATTGTCTGAAGAAAGGTTTTGCCAGGCCTGCGGGTATAAAGCTAAGCGACCCCCGACTGCCTCCAGAGCAGGACAGTCGGGCCTCCTCTCAGGAGTGCTGAAAAGGTTTGCCAGGGAGGTTATCCCTGTCACCTTGGTTTTGCGGACCCCCTCTGCCGCCAGGGCGGCGTCTTCCACCTCTGCCCCCCCCTCTGCCTCTAGAGGGGGCATCACCCTGTGTGTCTTGAAAAGATCTTTGGGGTTTTCGGAACCACATTTTCCCACCACGTTGCCCTTTGGGGTACGGTCTGGAAGGGGTGGAAAAACGGACTCCGACAGCAGACAGAGTCTTTCCCTCCTGTTCACACCGGGTAAGGGTCTCCTTTACTTTAGGGCCAAAAAGTGTGGCTCCATCAAATGGGGCGTTAGTAAAGGAAGACTTAAAGGCTTCCGCAAACGAACATAAGCGCATCCAGGATTGCCTACGAAGAGCAATCGCTGAAGCCGCTGCCCTACTCGATCCTTCGGCTGCATAGGATATCAGCCTCATGGACGAGTTCACAATAGACGTAAGGGTGTTGAGCTGCGCTGTAACTTTTTCCGAGACAGCAGCATCTGTTGCACCCTGGAGGGTATCTCCCAACTCTTTGACTAGATCCCTCTGTAAACGAGTAAAATGGGTCAAATAGTTCAGGGAACGCATAGAGAAAGCCGCTGAACTGAAAATGCGCTTCCCATATCTGTCCATGGTCCTAGAATCTTTGTTAGGCGGATGGACAGATGAGGAAGACTTCAACATCTCCTTTTTCGTGGCTGCTGCCACCACCATGGCGTCTACTGGAACCCCTTTGGTAAGGTAAGCTTTGTCCTGTGGTGCCGTGATGTACTTATTTGGCTTCCTAGAGACAGGTTCCACTGTGTCAGGGGTCTCCCATGCCCTTCGAGCAATTAATTCCATTAACTCATCAAAGGGCGGAGTGACCCAGGAGAAGGAAGGACGGGCACCAAATGCCTTCAGCAAAACTGACTCATCCTCAGAAGGGGGGAGGGCTTGCCAGTCACCTCTCTGCTTAAGGATCTCCAAGATGTCAGCAAAAGAGACATCCTCTGAAGGTGACTTAGGGGACCCTTCTGACTCATCTAAGTCAGTATCAGATGTTAAGGATTCTTGTGGAGAATCCAAGTGTCTCCTCTTACACAGTCTTTTCCTAGGAACTTCTTCGTGGGGAGCATCCGAAGAAGCCTCCGAGGAAGAGGGGGCACCCTCCAGGGGTGGCTGAGACACTGGTGCCCGACGCTTGGACGTGGCCGTGGGTGCAGAGGAGGATAACGGTCCTTTGCGGGGAGGAGAAGCTGTACCTGCTGATGTGGTTGTCTGGGTAGACAACACCTTCCTCATGAGGTCGAAGGCCCCCGGGTCCCGAGTCGAGGTATCTCCGGTTCCGAAGAAATGGGCAGAATACCCGAAACAGGAACCGAAGGCACCGACCCCGAGGACGGAACCGAATCGATCCGTGCCGAGGCTCCGAGAGGGAGAGTCGGAACCGAAACATCGGTCCGACTCTCGGTCCCGGAACCAAGGACAGACCTTCGGGCCCGAGACTCCGGTACCGGATCGGATGGAGTCGAGGTAAACGGTACCGACCGAGAAAAAGACGGTTCAGGTACCGAGGGCTCCACAATCATCAGGTCAGCTTCTTCCGGCTCCGAAGACAGAACAGGTCTCGGAGGAGGAACAGATGGAGATAGTGGCAGGCCTTCAAGTCTCGACATCAACTGAGAGGAGACCGAAATAAGTTTGGACAAGGCCGTATGCTCCATAAGCTTCTGCACCACACGGTCCACGTCGGTGTCGGAAAGGGCTCTAGAAGAACGAGTCGAAGGGATCGAAGACGGAGCCGACCTCAACAGAGTCGGTGGGGGGAGCTCCGTCACCGGTTCCAAGACTCGAGGCTCGGAAACTGCCAATAGCTGAACACTCGGCCCCGAAGTCTGTGGAACCGGTGATCTAACTACACTCGAAGAGCTCGGAGCCGATGACTTTGGCTCCGACGTCTTCGACCCCTTCAAGACTTGGATGCCTGGTCTGAAGCATCCAAAGCCTCCTGGAAAGAGGGTTTCAGCAATCCTCTATCCATCAGTTTCCTGCGCCTATCTGTCATGACCCTCCCACTAAAAGAGTGACAAATAGAGCAATCCTCTTGTAAGTGGAGAGGGCCAAGACAGTAGACACAGGAACTGTGGTTGTCTGTGACCGACATTTTTTGGCCACACTGACAACGTTTAAAACCAGATTTCATCTTTTCAGACATATTAACAATGAACACAGTCAAGTCCAGTAAAGAGTCCAATCCAGTAAAAAAGTCAAATCCGGGTAAAAGTCTGTTAGATAAAGCTAAACAAGACTAACAAGTTTCTAGTCAAACTAAGTCGAATCCGAAGTTTAATCCAGTAATAAAGTGCCAAAAGGCAAGATTACAAAAAATTTTAGTCACAAGTCAAGAAGGGGTAGGCCCCGAAAAACTCTACTCGAAAGTTAACAAGTTAACTTGTTCAAAGTATAGAGAATTCCTGCACTCACACACCTACTCTTTAACTAAGTAACTAATTTTAAAGAACTTTTCTGAAAACAGTACAGAATAGATAAAATATCTTATCTGAACAGCCCCGAGCTAGTCTCCAGCGATGCGTACTGCAGCAGCGGCAAACTAGATCTGAGGTAAAGGCAGAGGGGGATTGTGGGTATTAGATGTCCTCGAGCTTCTTCTCGATGCAGAGCTTGCAGTCGGCCGGCACGGAGCCGAGGATCGGCTCCGAACCCCATGTGTAAGAACAAAGGCGAGATTGAACACTCTCACATTATTCCCTTTTCTTTGGGGTATGGTGATCTCAGAGTTGGTAGATATAAGTTCAGGAGGAGTGGAGGGCTTTTCCTCCTGCAAAAAGAAGTTTAAATCAGAAGAGTGATGTTCAACATTCGCTCTTCTCCTGGATTTTCAATCCTTTTTTTGGACTCCCGGTACTTGGCATTACGAGTGCTGAAATTTCAAAAGGGAGCCTTGATTACCACCCGTATCCCAAAGATATGGCATTGGTAATAATTCAAATAGCCTATATGTGTGCATGTCCTGTGCAAGTGAGTAATTCAGCAACTAAGATATATGTATGTCCGCATGTCCTATGACAGACTGGCGTCCTATCCAGGACTAGTTTCTCTATAACGTGCCCAGAATGTTTGGATAGGTTGCATCTCTCCCATGACACTTAAATGGATAAAGTGAAAATTGAAGAATGAATGAATAAATGAATGATATGACTGCAGTCTGTTAAATATAATTTTGAGGTGGCTGTCCCATGACTGGGTCTCACCCTAGGAGGAATGAATAGACAGAAAAATTGGTGGAAAGCTGATGGTTGAAAGGCAGGAGAGGAAGAAAAGAACTAAAAATAATGTTTATATAAATATAGATAGATATATATAAATATAAGCACATACACACAAAAATGTATTATACATATAAATGTATAATGAAACAATGAACACAAAAATTGCAAATCATTAAACATTAAAAAGGCAGTAGTCAGACGAAACTTCAAAAAGAAAAAGTAGCTCCCACAATGTTATAAATAACAGTAAGATAATGCAATAAAGGATTAAAAGAAAATGCCATGCAGCCCAGTCACCAGATATCTTGCAGCAAAGGTATTACAATATTTGTCAGAACAGGAATCAATCAAAATATGTGATGATTCCCATTTGGAAGAAAACACTGTTCACACAAATGACCAAAACCTTACATATTTGACAAATTAGTAAATAGTAGTATACTGAAAGTCATAATACTGAATTCAAAATCCTGACTTGTCAAAATGTTAAAACATTTACAGTATTGTATTCAAACTACCTACTGATAACATACAGGTATTATATACATACTTTGTGTCAGTGTATAGCCAGACATCAAACAATGTCAATCCTCGTTCAGTAAAATTCGGAAATGACAGTTAACTTATATCCTGCAAGGAGAGGGGGCATAAGTCTACCTCTCTATACATGCAGAGGAATAGGTATTTTTATTTCAGCACTTTAACATTTCAGCATTTTGACTTTCCAATATCATTTATTTATCTATTTATTTGATATTTGTTTACCAGGAAAGACTGACTGGGGCAGAAAGTGCCCGTTTTCATCAAATACCCAGGGAGAAAAGCACAACAATCACAGTCTTTCCAAAATCAACTACAGATATTTTAAATCACAAAGTATCATGTTACACTACAAAACACGGGAGTAAAAACGTTGTAATGAGGAAAAACACAGAACATACGATTCACAGTCGAATGTAATGAAAAACAATAACATGAGTTTGAAAAAGTGTGAGAAAAACTCACTAACATATTATTTGTTACAATAAATGAGATCTGAGACAAGTCACATGACTAGAGACAGGGGAACCTAAGTGATGTCTTAGTAGAAGCGAAGGTGCTCATATTATAGTTATAGAAGGAAGTAAGGATGGAGAGAAAATGAGATTATAAGAAGAGTGCAGGGTAGGGTGTGTTCAGGTAGCTTAGATGAGTAAGGAGGAAAGAGAAAGAGGTCGAGGAAAGGTCTCCAGAAAGAAAGTGGATATAGTAAAGCAGTGGGGAAAACAAAAGAAAGAGTGGAGTAAGAGGCCGGAGAGTGTTGTGAGGTGTGATTTAGGTTGAAGGAGATGAGTGAGGTACAGTGAGTAAGTTCAGCCAGGACTAACATGGGAGCAGGAACATGATTTTATACAGTACTCTTTTAGGACACATATAAAGGTGGGTGGGTTAGAAACAGTCATGATACTAAATCATACATTCAGTATTATGACTTTCATAATATTGATTTCCAGTAAATTGACATGGACCCTATATATATATGTGTGTATATATGGTTCCCCTTCAGAAGGTCGAATGGCTGAAATCTCGAAATGCATATGGCCGAAGCCATATGTTCGAATTTCAGAAGCTTGACCTTCTGAAATGAGAAAAAAAAACAACGTAACACAAAACAATGTTTCTGCAAAGGGGCAAGCCCCCCTGCACCCCCACACCCCCCACTACTTATTTATATCAACTCCGAGATCACACTATAGCGCAGAAAGGGAAATCTCCCGTTCTGCCCTGTATGCTGATCCCCATTCAGAAGTTCGAGCTTCTGAAATTTCGAGCATATGGTCTCGACCATATGCATTTCAAGATTTCAGCCGTTCGACCTTCTGAAGGGGAACCATATATATGCATATGTTATATCCATTGCTAGATGTACAGCTACAGATTATGATGATACTAAGATGCTTATGATTAGAAAAATATCATTCTTTGCTTTGTAAATTCTACCCAGTGGCATATATTTGTTTGTTAATCAGATAAGGATTCTAATAAACTGTTATCAGATTGAACTACATCATTTAAGAGGCACATCATATATACATGCAGTACAATGCATAGTTGTTTTTCTTTATTGATTTAGCACTTGGGTAGCTGATTGGGACTTCACTTTTTTACATGCAGATAAACACCATTCTGTTGTCCCACAGTCCTTCAAAAACACGCTAACAAAGTCAGGGCTGAAGGAATCTGCTGGACTGCATTTTTCATGTCATTAAATTGCTGTAGATTTCACTTCCTAAAACATGCACCTGCACTGAATATGTCGAGTTCTTATCTTGTTGATTCTCTGATTTAAAGCCCTGCAGCTTTTATTACACGGCATGTAAATTCCTCTGTGACAGTATTCAGCAGAAAGCTTATTTTTTAGTGCTTAGTTCATTGAAGTACTGCTGTATTTGACATAGAGGTACCTATAAAAACGCTGTACTTGTTACTGTCCATACAAGAAAGTGCCAGGTATCACTTATTTAATGTCAATGAAGGGGAACTGGAGTACAGGGGACTGGTGAGGTGAGAGATGGCATCACCTAGCATAATTACAACATACAAAAAATGAACAATATGCTAATATTGTAATAGCGGCCTTGACAAGCTTATTGTGAAAGACTTTAGGGCTATGGGACTTGTTACAAATGCGAGATAAGTGGCTGTTGTCAACACTGGAAAGAAATTAAAACAAAGTACAGAAAATCAAGAAAACCTGCCCAGTAGAAACATCTTTTACCTGATCCTTCATGTCTTGCAAACAGGTTTGCCAGAACTAAAAAAAAAAAAAAAAAAAAAGAAAAAGTAGAAAACACTTTTCCTATATTGTGCTTCATATTTCAGTGTTAGCTCACAAATGCCTTTTTCACATGAAATGCCATACAGGCCTGGAAAAAATTAAAATCACTTTTTATAGTTTTGAGGCTGGAGTGGAGAACTTTTGAATGAAACCAGTAAGAAAATATGATCTTTTTTCTTATTTACACTCCAATGCAACACTGTTTCGAAGCTAAGCCCTACTCATAAAACACAGAGGAACTAATCTTCAAACAAGCTCTAGAAAACAACAAAGTACACATAGAACAGGAATAAAATAATTTTAATCCACTCAGAAAAAAATGTCTATTGGATTTCTCAAGTGAAACATACCACAATTACAAAGATGATCCTTGGCTTTCTACAGCAAAATATGAAGACTTAACTGCAGTCCTTCTCTGATTTATGTATAAGTGCATTTATTTTCGAGCGCCCTTTCAAACATAACATAGGAATCAGTGTAAGCCATGACTCTCAACTGTCGAGATTTTCGTAGAAAGTCCAGAAGTTTTATTCTTACTTTTGGTCTGTTCCTCATAAAAGTTGGGGTTTTCTGCCACATCACTGAGAATTGAGTCACTAAATAATGACATACGTTTGAGTTTTCAGACTTGAAATCCTTCAGGAAATACATACTAACACAAATCCTACTATTCTAGCAACTTTCTAAGTTTATAAGAACAATATTTAAAATATGGCCCTATTTTAGGCGTTTATGCCACCACTGTTTTAGCCTTTGTGCTAAGAGGTTGAGAGATACAGTATAAGCAGATTTTATACAAATTAAACAGTATGCAGCAACATGTAAGCCGACAAGCAGACTGAAGTACTGCTGTGATAAAGTCATAGACATTACAAATATATTATAAAACTGAAGTGGAAACAAACACTACAGTTCTAAACCTGACATTTTACCAGGATTTTATGACTACGAACAAAGAAATCGGCTCTGATAAAAAAAGAAGAGGTAATAAAAACATGCACATGCACACACACCAATTAACTGGTACTAAATGAAGAGGTTAACTATTTCTGGATCTCCCTGGTTAGAATGAATAATACATTCACACAATACCCTGCATGCTTCAGTTGTTCACAGCCTACTGGTCTGGTTCATAGGGTTTTAAGTAACGATTGCTGACGTATATAGAAATGGGCAATACAGCCAAAGAAGTGGTCTCAAACTATTGAAGCATTGGAAGCAATGTGCAATAGATAGTACAATTATTATTTGAACATTTATATTTTTATTCATTCAGTCCTTAAGCCTATAAATACCCATCATTTCTCTTGAGCACTTTGTGTGCTAACCTTAAGGAGGGGTGTAATTTCCATAGAGTATTTCAATATTTAATCCTTCAGAGAGGAAGTTCACAGACACTGCTGTTTATCCTGTACTTTCTTAGCAGGGCAAAGAATATTGAGCAGCCCCAGACTTCTGTAAAACGAGAAGCCTAGTAATGGGATAATACCAAACATTGTTAAGCAAGACATGTAATAGTGGATTCACCACAAAATTTGCTACAAGTGATATAAAAACATGAAATTTCACAGATTTTACTAACCAAGAAATGTATTTCTGTCAGACCCAAACACAGATTATAGACTTTGTTGACAGCAGATCCAGTTGTCATGTGGCCATGGACATGGACCAGCTGCAACGTGCTTCCCATCTTTGACTATACATATTAACTTCTTGTGGGGAAAGACTATGATTTGATAATATTGAAGTTCCCCCAATAATCTCTGGCTGCAGACATCTCCAGATAAGGTATCCGGTTTTGTGGCAGCTATAGTCTTTGCTAGGTGAGAAATAAGTTGTGCAGTATCCTTAAGACTTTTGAGAAAAATTAATTCTGATATGGCCTCTGAGTATGTCAAGCAGGCTATCCAGTTGTGAGATGGCCTTAGAATTTGCTAAGCAATACAGACAATTACAAGGTGGACCCAGAGTGCAGAATTTAAGAGACCGTTTAATGACCCTAGAGTAAGCGCTATGATGAATTATAGGAATTAGAGTGTTGCCAGAAGACTTCTTAAACAGGATGTCAACCGCCAAGATTAACAAGACATGAAAAAATAGAAACATTTAAATTTGTTAAACAGGATGTCTAGCTGCAGGAGATATGCTAGGATTTGGAAAGCACCATGTCCTAATACAAAGCTCAAAATATCCATCCGGTAATGCATGAGCACATCCTAAGTACATAGTGCTTGCAGTCATGTTATTAACATTTGCGCGTGCTGACCTGAAAATGAACAGACTTCCTGAAACTCAGCATTTTCAATATACAGTTCTTACTGATTTTCAGCACCTTATCAAAGCCCACAGGACAAAAAAAAAAAAAAAAAACAGTTGGTAGAGCATGTGGTATTGCCTTGCACTAACTGCATCTCACTAGTGGGTGCGACTGATAATAAATCCCCCTCTGCATATATGTATATAGGTGTGCAGTATAAAGTCCTGTTAAAGTGGAATGCAGCACTTCTTTAAATGGCTCCTCCTGTCCATATCTTTCAGTCTCTGTACTACTGCAGTTTGTCCCAAACAACTTCCCATTTACCTTCAATTCTCAGACATCTACTGTATAATAAATACTTAATTTCCAGTTATGGAGTGATGGGAAAGTTTATATTTACTTTAATATTTAATTTCTGTACTTTATATTTATTATTTCATAACCAGGAGTGTGGGCCGCTCCTTGGACTCTCTTCAGCTACTACTCAAGGACAACAGCAATGCAGAAATGCAGACAAATGCAGATAACCTTTCAAAAATCGGAATATGTACAGAAAGCTACTTAAACTATTACAGCATTAATAGTGTGCAATACAGACCGCATTTACTACTTAAACTTTTAACTACTGTTTTATTCAGCAAAAGTGGAAATGCATTGACCGCAGGTGAACATTTTCAGACACAACAAAAAACTATCTGTCTTTCTGTCTGTCTGTATATTTAGCTATCTAGCTATCCTTGCAATTTTAAGGACATTTTTAATCGTATATAATACATCTATTTTACAATGTTTAATGATATCCTAAATCCAATTATATTGAACAGTAACTCTTGTGATGCAACTATTTTTCATTTGCTGAATGTTTAATAAAACATGTGACACCTTACTTTTGACCCTTCATTAAATTTGTGGATTATAACAGCTCTGCTAAAACTGTAGGTATACTTTAGTATGGTCTTTGTCAAGTACCCGGTTTATTTTTGCTAACCAAGTTGTTCACAAAATAAGGGCATTTTGTAAATCTTGATTACCTGACTACAAGGGAGAGATGAGATAACATGCTACGGTGGGTATACCACTCCAAACTGCACAAGCCTCCCTCTGCAAAATTTTACATGCAATTTACAGACTAATGCCACTCTTTGTAAACATTACTAAGAGGTAGAGAGCATTCTACGGATGTGGTACCAAGATGAAATCCTTGCTCTGTGAAACCATAGTGCTTGTCTGACTGCTTCGTAGACTGTCTATTTTTGGAACGTTCCCATAAGACATTGGTTTTAAGCAGCCTGGTCTTGTTGTAACCTTTAGATGATTGAACAGCTAGCTAAATATGGTGCCATTCTGTCAGAGCACAGCCAAGTTACCACCCCTTCCTTTCTCCACAGTATCCTGCGAACTGATTCTCTTCCTGTATTTCTAAACAGTTTTTTCTGTTTATACACATTTCCAGTTCTCCAGAGAATCCAAAATTAAAGCAAGCAAGCCCATGCAAACTTCACTGCAAATCTTACTTTAAATACAGTCATCATGTCTGTCAGTTGACTGGGGTCCATGAAAATTCAGCACATTTACCTTGCATTTATTACCTCAGTTTCAGTTATACAAGTGTGTAAGTAGAAAGCAAACACTGATAGGAATAGCTGAACCTTGCTGCAGAAACTTCCAAAGCAGTCATTCTCTTCAGGGTGGGTATTAAAACATTCATAGCTATGTATGCATACAGGCAATTACTAACCATCTGTTCAAGGTTTCCGTGTCAGGAAATAAAATTTATATTTTTGAACGTTTGATGGACTGCAATAAAACTGTAAGAACAAGAAACAGTGATGTAATATTTATCTTTGTACTTAAATTTTCCTATCAGCTACTTTCAAGTGTAAAATCTTAGTTTCTGTTTGAGCTGTCCCTGTGACTACTTCTGCAGCTCTTTAAGCAGCAGCCATGAGAAATGAAGTTGCCTAAACTATAAACATGTTAATCTCAGTAACGCTGACAAATGGGACCTCCTGGTTTCCATGTCCATGCCATATCCTGCAGGCCAGCAGCTTGATAAACGGGACCTCCTGGTTTCCATGTCCATGCCATATCCTGCAGGCCAGCAGCTTGACAAATGGGACCTCCTGGTTTCCATGTCCATGCCATATCCTGCAGGCCAGCAGCTTGACAAACGGGACCTCCTGGTTTCCATGTCCATGCCATATCCTGCAGGCCAGCAGCTTGACAAATGGGACCTCCTGGTTTCCATGTCCATGCCATATCCTGCAAGCCAGCAGCTTGACAAACGGGACCTCCTGGTTTCCATGTCCATGCCATATCCTGCAGGCCAGCAGCTTTCCATACAGTTTAGCACACAAGCTAAAATAAGCATGTATTGGCCAAGCCAAAGTGATAACACAGGCAAAACTATAACCTGTATTATTTGTAAAGAAGAAAATAACCGCCTTTACCAAATGGTCTTCGTAAAAGTTTTGAAGAGGTTTAAATCTGATTGTCCAACTCAAAACACAGAAACATTGCAATGAGAACACTACATAAAAATAATGAAAAAGAACAAACAACATACACTCCCCACAAAATAAAACCACACTACTATAAAGCTTCTTAACAGCTTCATAATCATGTCAGTAAACTACTAGTTTGGACTTACATAAGACTTTGAACTGCAATGGCTTATCAGCTGTTTTGACAGCTGGG
Source organism: Protopterus annectens (assembly GCF_019279795.1). Classification (NCBI taxonomy): domain Eukaryota; kingdom Metazoa; phylum Chordata; order Ceratodontiformes; family Protopteridae; genus Protopterus; species Protopterus annectens. Next base: position 554,042,371 of record NC_056733.1, read on the forward strand.
AAAATAACTATCACACAACAGCAGCTCAAAAATTAAAAAAAAAAAAAAAAATAGTTTCAGTGTTGCCAAGTACTACATAAACAGAACTCCTTTGTGTATGTCTGTATGTATGTGTGTGTGTATGTGTGCATGTGCGTGTGCGTGTGCGTGTGTGTGTGTGTGTGTGTGTGTGTGTGTGTGTGTGTGTGTGTGTGTGTGTGTCTGCGTGTTTTATATATTTCTATGAAGGACCCCAACGTCACAGCTCCACTTACATTACTACAATGCAACACAGATTACAGCTATGCAGTTAAAATGTATATTATGCTTTATAAAATGCAACCTAGAAGGTCACTTCTTCAGTCAAAGCCAGAATTCTGCTTTCCTCAATTATTTTAAAATTCACAAACACATATTAATGGAGACTTTCAATCAGCTACACTAATTACTATCTTGATATTTCTAGAAGTATAGGTTCATAGATTAGTACTAGGCTAACTGCCCTTGTGAGCCATTTTAAGCCTAGCCAATTATCCCTTGTGAGACTCAAACCCTGCACCTTGTGTTTGTAAGGCAAACACCTTAACCATTAGGCCACCCTCCCAAAATAATATAACATATTCCTCTACAAATAAATTAGGATAAAGACATCCACCCATCCATCCATCCATCCATGCATCTGTCCATCCATCCTTAACCCCTTTTCCCATTTTTGCACATGGGGCTGGGGTGTCACTTCAACATTGACAATCATGTTTTTTCTAAAAATAAACATATTTTCAAATTGGAAAAGCATTCAATAAAATCTTAAAAATGTAGTGGTTATTGTTTAAGTATAATGATGCCCTTAATCCTGGTTGCAAAAGGAAAAATAACAGTCCTTCTGGGTGGTAGCCCAATTTTTCCCTGTAACACCTACTTGTCAGGTATTACCACTCAAACCAAAACAAATGGAGAAAAAGTGCCACAGGACAAACAACTAACCAAAGCAAAACTGCAGGCACCACTGGTGTCTTCAGGAAACATGCACAATAAGCCCCATACTTTAAAAGCAAAACTTTAATAAACGCAAGTTGAGCAATTTCATCCGATTCAACAGGACTTGATCAGAACTGGTGTTAGTTAATTAAAGCAAGTCTAAATACAATTAATCAAAAACCATGTGGTCAAATAGGACCGTGAAATACAGAACACAATAAAACAATCACAGTAAAGGTTAATTAAGCAATAAAAACAAATCAACTTTGTTGCAGCTTAAAACTTAGTTCAGAATGACTCCTTAAAAAACAGTTAAGAACAAGCTTCATAACCCTAGATAGTAAATCCAGTTAAAATAAATAAAGTTGAATCAATATTGTAATAAAAAAATACATAAATAAAAAGCAAGAATATAACAATCTGAAACCTATTTACAACTTGGTATCCCATAGTTGCAACACACTTTTTAAAGATATGCCATCATTTAAACCTGGGGGTGTGCATGCATTCAGTCTAATCTGCCATAATAACTCGTTATACTCTATTTTAAATTCCCAAGGACCACCCTGGGATTGTATGGAACCTGGTCCATAAAAAAAAAAAAAAAGTTTGCGTTTTTCATACACATAATTTTGTTATTAAATAGTGCATCGTTGACGTTCTTCATCTCACTATCATACTAATGTTCATAAATCCTTTTTCAGAGTATGCACTCTATTTTGCTAATGTAGAATGCATAGCAAAAATCACAATATGCTATGTATAACACCCCTTTAAAATTACAAGAATAATTCGATCTGCGCTTATTAGGGACAGCACTAAATTTTAGCTCCTTCCTTTCATGTAAATATGTACATTGTTTATACATACCACATGTTTTTTTAAACCTTTCAACTTAGTTTTATTTGCAACTAGTGGGGTAAGGGAACCTGTTCTCTCAAACTTTTCTTTTATGTTTTATTGTCTTTTGTACACAGAACATGGCTCTGGACCAAGACACTGAAAAAGCTTAGTATCCACCTCAAATAATTTCTAATTGTTTGGATAAGTTGCCTTACTGCTGAGGTCCCACTACCAAACATAGCGCTCAACTTTTTAACACAAAAAATTTGGACAAAGCCAAAAATAATGGGGGGGATAAAGCCCTCAAAATAGGGACAAATTTTAAATATTGCTCATAAACTCTAGAATCCTGTGTTACCATGCATTTTCGGAAGGATATGAAGCTTGAAACTCAAATGGCTGTCATTGATTAGTGAATTCAATATTCACTGATATGCCAAAAAAATCTAGAAAATCACAAATTTTATGAGGAACAGAACAAACATATGAGGCAAAAATCTGGACATTCTGCAAAAATCTGGACAGTTGAGAGGTATGCTACCAACCCTTAAAAAACATAGTTTGTTCAAAATTAATACAGTTGTCTTTCTGTGTTTTTAAGGCCAACTGGCTTTTTTTACCTAACAGTGGAAGAAAACAGTCTGTTCTTTTTTCACCACGTATTCCTTAATGTCAAGTAACATTTTGTCTGGGTATGCGCTAATTTACACATATCCAATAACCTAAGTAATTCTTTGTTGAATTCATCATTGTCAGAAATAATGCGAGATGCCCTTACCGTCTGTCCCTTAACCAACCCCCATTTTTGATTAAATGGACGGTTGCTGTCAAAGTATAAAAGGTTGTTAGAAAAAGTTGGCTTCCTGTACAGTTTTGACTCAAATGTTTTATAAACAAAATTCTTAATAATAGAAATATCTAAATAGTGTATAATTTCCTTGGAGTGGGAGAAAGTAAACCTTAAAACATCATTGGTGGAAGTGAAAAAATTTATAAATTCTTCCAATTCATTATAACTTCCATTCAAAATAACAAAAATATCATCCAGGTACCTTAACAACGTACCTAGAAGCTTCTTGTGTGCAGAACTGAATGCACAGTGCTTCTCCCAAACCCATAAAATGATGTTTGCATACAAAGGGGTGCAAGCTGCACCCATAGCTACACCTGTCACCTGTTTACAATATTCTCCCTCAAAATAAACATAATTATTAGAAAAAACAAGTTTCATAAAATCACGTAGAAGATTAATCTCATTATGTGTCAAAAATCCACATGCTAATAACACTTCTCTAAACCACTCTATACCCAAAGTATCAGCAATACAGGGAAACAACTCAGTGACATCCACCATAACCATTAGCCATTCAAGGTTTTACAATTCATTGTGAATGTTCATGAGAAAGTCCCAGGAACCTATAAGGATGTAATCACAATTCCTGATAAAATGCTTAAGCTTGTTGTCCACAAACAAAGCTATGGTGTGATTCTTGGAACCACCCACAGCAACAATAGAACAAAATGCTGGATCTAAAGGATTTTTAAGGATTTTGGGGATTAAGTTATTTAAACTTACTTTAAGTAACACCAGTTCTGATGAAGTCCTGTTGACTCAGATGAAAGTGCTCAACTTGTGTTTATTAAAGTTTTGCTTCTAAAGTATGACGCTTGTTGTGCATGTTTCCTGAAGACATCAGTGGAGCCTGTAATTTTGTTTTGGTTAGGTATTACCACTCACATATATTTGCTTCTTGCTAGACACCAAATATGCAATTAGTACTGGATATCTCAAGTTATCAAAATATACAAAAAATGTTTAATCCAACTGAAGACAGTCAAAAAACATATTCAGTGAATTGAAATAAGGTATCTAGTTGTTCTTTGTTCTTTACTGTGTAAACTGCACTTTCAAGAACTGAGATTGTGAGGCACAAAACTGCAAGAAATTGTCATTTACTGTCCCCTCTTTCTGAGGAAGAGTGACCCTGGAGTTAGTATATTTGGACACTGAGGTGTAAGAGCTTCCCCCACATGAGTCGCAGCATCCATGCAAAAATATTAATTTCACAGTTTCAGTCTTAATAATTATGATGGAGATCTACTGTTTCCATGGAATTCTTAAATTGCATGGTTAGGTGCAGCGCAACATGATCTCATAATGACACACATATAAACATACACACACACACACACACACACACACACACACACACACACACACACACACACACACACACACACACGTGCACACACATCTATCTACCTAGGTAGCTATATATGTGCATATATACAGAGACAGATACAGCTATAAACATCCAAATATGGGCAGTGGGCAGGTAAAATAAATGAAGAAACACAGACTTGTGATATCTGCATTTTGAAAGATTGTTTTCTCCAAAACCAAATGTCATATGCAACAAGATCACAAAAGGGAGACATTTTTCTTTTGTTTACTTAAAAGGAATTTTATAAAGTAAGATGTAGGGTTAGAGTTAGGGTTATGGGCAGGATTAGAATAAACATTAGCAGGTATTAAAAAGTTGCTGCATTACCCCCCCCCCCCGCACCACCTTCCTAGTATCTACTAACCCTAACCTTTATCCTGTCTTATGCCAATACAGCCCCACCTCAGAAACATCCCTTCCATTACACTACTACTACACAAAACAGGCTCCGGCACATACCACATCCAACACACAAGCACAGCACTAAATTTATCCCCTTACCTAACTATGACGCTAGCTCTAAACTTCATAAAATCGCATACAATACTAGACCTAACCCCTTACCTAACCTTTACCCCAACCCTAATGTTAACTTATAAATGGTCGCACACACACTCCTAAACCTAATGACAACACTATTGGTACTTCTGAATGTTTGTCTGTGTATGTAGGGGAGAGGGTTTAGCATAATAGTTAAGGTTTTCCCCTCATAAACACAAAGCACAGGGTTTTAGTCTAACCTTGGTTATTAGCTAGACTTATAGTAACCCTTTGGGGAAGGTAGCCTAATATTCACCTATGAACTGGTATATGTAAATCACTGTTGTAAAATAACACATCAACAGTTGGCAAAAATATTGCGGCAGTGATTATTGACAGCAAAACACAAAATACCAACAATAAACTACTACTGTATGCATTAAAATCACCTTGCTGCGGGGCAATCAAGCCAATGAATAAATCATTTTGTTGTTGCACTGTACCTGACAGTTCCTTTTTGCTGTACTTTTACATTAAGAGGAACAGATCATCCATCTTACATTAGATGTTGTTTGCCTGGCCATTCTGAGTTAGGAAGCACTCCGGAAGACCTCAGAGTGTAGTTGTTTATTTGTCAGAGGGCTCGGGAGTTAGATTTCAGTTCTTTTCAGTTGCTATAGATTAGGCGCATTTGCATGGCTCTGTTGCTCATTCCACAGAGCTCAGCAAAGCTCGGCATCCTTGCCTGAGATGGAGAAGCGACTCCACTTTATCCAGTGCCAGCCAGGCAAAGATAAGTTATTGGATTTGATTTGCTGCGCTTGCAGTTCATTATTGAACTGATCACTACTGTTTTACTGCATTTAATGAGCACTTAAAATACTTTTGGTGGAACAAATTACCTGCCTTCTATGTCTTGCTTTCTGAACTGTTTGCATTCACATTTGCTTGTTGTAGGGCAGTCTAACCAGGAATAAGTTGTTTTGTTGTTGTATTGCACTTGAGGGTTCCATTTTTGGTGAGTTTTTACATTAACCAAACCAGACCATCCATCTTGTGGCAGAAAGGGTCTGCATGGTCATTCTTAGTTGAGAAGTACTCCAGAAGAGCTTAAAGTGTAGTCATTTACTGGCCAGAGCACTCAGGAGTTAGATTTTGGTTTCTTTTCTGCTGCTATAAATTAGGTGCATACAGACACAAATGCTCAGACAGTAAAGTTTACCTATATAACTAGTATTAGGACTGTAACATGTAACTTAGTGAGGCATTGCAAGGAGCTAAGCTTAGAATAGCTTGTGCATCAAACAGCACTAACAGCATATCTTAGCACTATCTAACTCTAGTCCCTAACCCTACAGACCACTCTAAGAGACCTATGTATAACCCAGTCCTCAAACCATAATAGCCTTACCTAATACAGTTCTGGACAGCATAGTTATGCAATTTCCAAATCTCTCCATAACCAGATTGGTAGGTATGGGCAAACTGAGACAATGTAGTAATTGTCTCATGTTCACAGACAACCTTTTAATCCTTAAAGAAACTAACACCATATATGACAGATGTACAAACGTAGTTTCCTTGGGGGCAAAAATCTCACGTCCAGACAAGATGTCAAGAAAATACACACTACATCTACCACACATAATGTCCACTACACACTTAGACAATCTTATGCTAAGGCACTAAAGGGCAAAGAAATCCTAAGCCAACAATTGGCAACACCTATTCTCAGCAATCTCTAAAACACACACCAAAAGCAACACCAGACACCACTACTCCCAATGGACACCTGAAAATGAAGCCCATAAGGCATGCAGACACTTTACACAAGATTATTTTCATTGGGGACTCCATTTTATGAAAACAATGCCCCCCCTCACCAGACTGAACAAGGAGAGGATAATGGCTAGCTGCTGATCTGGAGCCAGGACCCATCAGTTTACACATGGACTCAAGTCAATGCACCACAAGAAACACTATAATTCTATCATAGTCCATGCAGGTGTAAATGACCTGAGACGTACCTCACTGGACTATATGAAGACAGACATTATGGATCTCCCTGAATAATTGTCACACACAGGTATGTGCCTTGCATTGAGCTGCATTCTACCTTCACCAAGGACAAACAGCCACAGTTTCTTTCTTTCGGCTTTTCCTGGTTAGGGGTCGGCACAGCGGAACTCCAGTCCACTAATGATTGGCAGTAGATTTTTACGTACTGGCTTGCAGGGCCTAACTCACAGCCTTCAATGAAGGAACACCCGTTCATGCATGTCGCCACACAGAAGACGCTCTAACTGAGAATCGAACGGGCAACGTCTAACTGTAAGGCGACAACGCTACCAAACAAAAAATGATACTGACTTTAACAATTGGCTTGCTTTCTGTTGTCATTCCAGGTGAATTCAGTAACTGTCAGCATGGGAAGACAAGGTTAACAGATCATATAGCTTTGCCAAGGATAGTCTGCACCTGTCCCTCCTAGGCTTCCAGATATTGGCTATAGCTTTATCACCCCCTTACAGTCTTTTTAGATAACACCAAATTGACAAAACTATCAGCTTAGCACATAAAACCCACAGGAACCTTAAGGTGTTACTGCTCAATGCTAGGAGCCTTAACAAGAAACTCTACACCCTACAAGCTTTCCCTACTCTAGAGAATATAGACATCTCTACCATTACTGAGACATGGTTTAAAGTCACAGAAAGTACTCTGGCAGTGTAATGCTTCAGTGCATTCCACACATTTAGACTATAGGCTACACAGACAGGGACTAAAAGTAGATGTGTCTCAACCTACTTTAGCAGCAAGTATGCCTCTAGATTGGTTAATCTGGATGATGCCCTGGAGTTCATCCATGTGCAAATCACCATAGATAAAGTCTCTTACCAGATCCTAGCAAGCTATAGGTCACCCTCTATGCCCGAACAATCCCATAACTCATACCTAGCCTGCAGGAGGCACTCATCATCCCACCAAATATTCTTCATGGCAGACTTCAAATACCCCTCTAAACACTAGGAAACATTCACTGCCTCTAATTTGCAGGTTCAATGTTTCCTGGATTTTAGTAACACAAATATCTTTGACCAGATAGTGCACACTTCAACCACAGGTTCAAACATACTGGACCTTGTACTCACCAATATGAGAGACTGCTGTACCCCCCACCATGTCATGTCATCAATGGTGAAGTCGGATCACAAAGCTGTCTCCTTCAAAATAAAAATAAACTTAGAAAACAGCAAAACTTGTAATAGGTAGGAACTATTCTAAAGCAAAATGCATCTTAATGGACAAGTTTGTCAAAATCCAGTGCTCTCCAAAAACTGAGTTCACAGTAACCTATGCAGATTTGTTCATAGAAACCCTGTACAACCATACTGCATAGAGGCTGCTGTACTGACTAGAAGTAAGTGTAAAGCAAACCCAAAAAACTAACCATACTGGTGGAATCCTATCCTTAACAGGGTATATAACAAAAGGAAAAAAAATCATAGCCAAAAATCACAAACAGCAACTCTCATAATGGCAGGAGCTGACATATTAAACTAAATAGGAAACTAAGCAGACTAATTAAATGCAACAAGGACAATTACAATGTCAAGATATCCTAACAGGCTAAAGACAATCACAAAGCCTTCTACAGCTATGTCCAAAACCTTAAAGGTAACACATGGCAGTGTGTTGAACTGATGGTAGTTAGTTCCACCTTAACTGTGCAGCGTGACATAGTGACAAACACAGCTCTAACTTCAGATCCCACTCTCGCCCTGCCTTTCCCCCATAAGCTCCATATTAGCATACCCCTCCCAAACTATTAGTAGGGAGCAGGTCATGGCAGGACTTGTTAAGGCCGAAAACACAGCAAAAATGGACACAAATTATATCCTAGGTTGTTTCCTAAATAGCTTGAAACATGACCTACCAGGATAACTTGAGTCACTTTTCAGCTACAGCCTCAAAACAGGATACGTACCACATGAATGGGGGACTGCAGTTGTTATCCCTCTTCATAAGCATGGACCATCAACTGGCTCCAGAAACGACAGACCCATTAATCTGACTAGACTAAATATGCAAAGCCATGGAATGAATTATCATGGAAAAGGCCAGCAAAGACATTGGCAAACTACCGACACTGGGTCCATTCCAGTTTGGTTTTGTCAAATGATGGTAATGCCTACTTTATTTGGTAGACTTCTTTGAAAGGGCTTCCAAGGCAGTAGATGAGGGGAAAAGGATGCATAACACCTATGTAGACCGGGCTAAGACATGTTATGCAATACCCCACTCAGGTATTGTTGACAACCTCTTCAAACCAGGCATAAATCCCTGCATAACTTGCCTGATTGTCAGCTGGTTCACAGACAGGACCCAAGAAGTCAGGATGGTGAGACCACCTCCACTAAGAGAATGGTCACCAGTGGAGTACCTCAGGGCTTAGTGCTGGGCCCACTCCAGTTTAGCATCTACTTCTCCAAGGTCAAGGCTAATGCCAAGGGCATCTGGCACACCAAATTTGCAGATGACTGCAAATTGGGAGCTTCACAGATTTCCCCCACTACACTAGTATCCTGCAAGAGGGTCTAACACAGACAAACGGCTGGTGCCCAGCTTAGAAATAACAGTATGGCATCTAGGTCCAAGGAAGTTATTGTACATCTAGGTCCAAGGAAGTTATCGTACATCTAGGTCCAAGGAAGTTATCGTACAATGTTACTCGACCTTTACCAGACCCATCATTGAGAACAATGCTCCCTTCTGCATGTACCTGACGAGGCATATGCAGCAGTAGGAATGCCCACAGAGTTTCCTCACCAAGAAAATCTGGGGTATTAAACACATTGTCTTGTACAGATCATCTTAAAGCCATGTCTGTGAACGCAGTCTCCTACAGGTTAATGAGAGGTGATCTATGCCTAGCATATAAGGCATCCTCAGATCCAACCCTGATGGACCTTTTACACATCCACAAAGCGAACAGCATCAAAAACGCTAGATCCTAAACTTTTCTTGCAACATAAATAGTACATGCTGGTGTGACAGCCATGTGTCTCAAAAGATTCCCATGCTATGGAATAGGGTCTCCATCCATGCAAAGCAGTGCCAGTCCCTAACTCTATAAAAATGTAACCTTGACTACTGGATTGAAAATCAAAAATTCATCAGTGGTCTGGTCCCCATGTCTCTTATAGAGGCTGAGAGTAAATATCCCCTAACTAACATACCCACCCACTAAACCTTTAGTAACATCCTAACTAATACACCCCTCCAAACAAACACCCATGTTACATGGGGATATATTTGGTTTGCACTGCATGGCTAGGTTTATAAAAGCCCTGATGATTATTAGCCTAATATATATACTTATGAACCTATGAACGTGTAAAGATGCTCCAAGACATAAATACTATTTTTGCAAGGGAGGCAGCAACCCCCCAACCCCTCTCCTTCTGCTACTTAGATATACAAACTCTGACCAGCACTGTCAGTTAGCTAATCTGCCATGTAAATGGGCCAGTATCAGTGGCACAGCAGGTAGCTCACTCACCTTTAGTGCAAAACGTTCTGTTGCCACACCAAATAGATTGACTTTCTACTCTGCAGAGAAATTTTAAAGTCTGCCAACTGATTACTTTCCCAAAACATATGTTCCCATTTATATCTTTCTTCCCCATTACACCTCCAATGTTTGCCATCTACCTGAGGAAAAATTATTTGGAGTTTTGCTTGGGTATAAAGGTATTTATGCAAGCACTTCTAGGCAAAAGTCCTACGTCTTCTAGACGTTGTTGCATTCGGGAACCATACATATGTTCTCCCATTGTTTCTTTGTGCATTGCATATCTAATCTCTCTTCCAATCTTTTCTAACCTCTTCTAATTAATTCCTTCAGTTATAATACAATATTTTATATGGCCTACTCATTTTCTTTTTTTTAACAGGAGCTCCTGTTTTAGATTCAATTAAAAACTCTACCACAGCAGGTCTTTTATTTAGGATCTCCCTATCCTTCTCCCTTTGTCTATAGGTTCATAGCTTGGTACTAGGTTATCGGCCCTAGGGCCTATGCAAGCCTAGCTATAACAATTCCCTGCATATTTCTTCCCACAGTATTTACTTCCCTGGACCCCTGTCTAGCAGGGCGACTGACATGATTCCCAGGGTGAATTTCCTATCTCCCATCCAATCATCAAGGTTCCTTTTGAAGAGGGCCAATGAGGCGCTCTGCTTGACATGTATGGGCAGTCTATTCCAGAATATGGGGGGTCTCTGGGTCAGGAACCTATCCCTCCAGCATGTTTTGTTCATTGTATATTCTGATATCAAACCCTGGGAGGGAAGGCAATCACTAGCCAGTAAACCAAATGTCTTCTTGGCCTCTTCCCTTTCTATTATCTTTTCTTCTCTAATTATTTGTTCCCAGTACATCCTCTGCTCTTTATGCTCGCGTCGTGGCTGGAAAGTGTCAACAGACCAGTCCACTTACACAATGAACGAATATTAAATAAATAAATAAACGTTAATGCTGTCAAAATAGACCACAAAATGTTGATTTTACAAACACTCACACACTACTGCTCATACACTAAGCAACATCCTTAATCTCATGTATAATTACAACTAAAAAAAAAAATATTAAAACATCATTTTTTGTAGGAGGGCATGACACCCCCCACACACCCTATTTTATCTACACTAACTCAGACATTACACACTGTTGGAAAAAAGGCATATTTTTCAAACCAAAGAATTGTGCAATCTCACAGACTTTTTGACCAAGTGAGCCCAAAGCTAACTTTAATGTGAACTATACCTTTATAATTCAATTGAAAAACAAACAAATCTGTTAGAGGAAAAAATATAAAGAATAAAAAGCATACAATATGCTGGTTGCATAAGTGTGCACACCCTTAAACTAATAATTTGTTGAAGCACCTTTTGATTTAATTACAACATTCAGTCTTCTTGGGTGCACACCTGCCATCAAGTAAAGAGACTGATTAATCCCAAATAAAGTTCAGCTGTCCTAGTAGGATTTTCCTGACATTTACTCAGTTGCCTGCTACAGCAAAAGCCATGGTTCACAGAGCGCTTACAAAGCATCAAAGAGATCTCATTGTTGAAAGGTATTAGTCAGGAGAAGGGTACAAAAAATTTCCACAGCACTGGATATACCATGGAACACAGTGAAGGCAGTCATCAAAAAGTGGAGAAAATATGGGACAACAGTGACGTTGCAAAGAACTGGACATCCCTCCAAAATTGATGAAAAGACAAGACAAAAACTGGTCAGGGAGGCTGCCAAGAGACCCACAGCAACACTGAAGGAGCTTCAGGAATTTATGGCAAGTACTGGTTATGTACTACATGTGACAACAATCTCCTGTATTATTCTCCATATGTCTGGGATATGGGGTAGGGTTGCAAGATGGAAGCCTTTTCTTTCACAGAAAAACATCCAGGCCCAGCTAAAATGTGCAAAATAATACATAAAGTCTCCTAAAAGCATGTGGGAAAATGTGTTATGGTCTAATGAGACCAAGGTTGAACTTTCTGGCCACAATTCCAAAAGGTATGTTTGGCGCAAAAACAACAGTTTGTATCACCAAAAGAAGGGTCTATTTTATAACAACGAATGATCAAATGATCGAACGTTGTTATATCAAACTCAAAAGTTTGAATTCACAACACATCAAACTAAAAAATTGCTGTTCCAAAAAAAAAAAAAAAACCACATTCAAACATTACATAAAGTGGGGGGCTTCGCCCCCATACCCCCTGATGTGCCCCCACACCCCACCTACTTAAACATACCAACTCTGAGATTGCACTATAGTGCCAAAAACGGCAAAGTGATGGAAGCAGCCAAGCAAATTCTTTCCCAGGGAAAGAATTCGCTTATATGCTGCTTCATCATTTTGCTTTTTCGACATTTGAAGTTCGACCAAGATGCATTTGACAAAATGCATCTTCCGTCTTCTGATAGGAACCCCAAAAGAGCACCATTCCCACGGTGAAGCATGTTGGTGACAGTATCATGCCCAATATGCTTTTCTTCAGCTGGAATTGAGGCTTTAGTCAAGGTGGAGGAAACACGACAATGACCCCAAGCATACATCCAACTCAACAAAAGAATGGCTTCACCAGACGAAAATTAAAGTTTTAGAATGGCCCAGCCAGAGCCCAGACCTAAATCCAGTAGAAAATCTGTGGGGTGATCTGAAGAAGGCTGTGCACAAGAGATGCCCTCGCAATCTGACAGATTTGGAGCACTTTTGCAAGGAAGAGTGGGCAAATATTGCCAAGTCAAGATGTGCCATGCTGATAGAATCCTACCCAAAAAGGCTGAATGCTGTAATTAAATCAAAAGGTGCATCTCAAGGTATTAGTTTAAGGGTGTGAACACTTATGCAACCAGCTTATGGTAAGTTTTTTATTTTTTAGATTTTTTCCCCCTAACAGATTTGTTTGTTTTTCAATTGAATTGTACAGTTTATAGGTCACATTAGAGGTGGGAAAAGTTTTGAAATGATTTATTGTGGTCTTATTTTTTATATCACAAAAACCTGGCATTTTAACAGGGGTGTGTAAACATTTTACATCCACTATAGATATATATATATATATATATATATATTTGGGGATTGAAGTCACTAAGTAATGGCAGTCATTTGAGTTTCAGACTTCACATCCTTCAGAAAATGCATGCTAATGGAAATGTTATTCTAGCAATATGTTTTTAAGAGCACTATTTAAAACCTGTCCCTGTTTTTGTCTGTTTATCTCTCCCCCCATTATGTTTGGATCTGTCTAGATTGCTTGCTCTGAGAAGTTGAGTGGTATGGCAATCTCACTGCCCAATAAGCTCTCAGTTAGATACTACCACTGTATCCCCCCTGAGTGATGTAAGTGGGCCAACCCTCCTGTCCTTCTCTGCCTAGTTCCTCCAGTGAAAGAGTTGCAAATTAATCCCTGCTCAATTAAGTCACAGTCAGGGCTCCCTCCCTATGCAGCCAGGCATGTCTGGATTGTCCTATTTCATAAAAAAGCAGTTGCAGTTTTCACAACCAGCACGTTTAACAGTTTTAACTTCAGACCTGTGCATTGCCTGGAATTATTCAGGAGTTTATGATGGCAGCTCAGTTTGCTTTTATTCCCCAGAAATCAAAACTAGCCATTTAGCTTTTACAATTTTTTAATCATGTTTGCTGTTATGAAAATAAGCAAAGCAAATAAGAAAAAAAATGTTTCAGGAAAATACTGTTCTGCCATACACTATATGCTACATATTTCTTCCTTGTCTGGCCTTGTTCATTTTACACTTTTCGCTTCTTTGTCAGCGTCTCTAAGGGGACATGTCCTTGCTGAAGTGATGAAAAGAAAATCAGAAAAATTCTTGGTGCATTCCCTTTTAACAAACCTCTTATATGTAACCATCTTAACTAGCTACAAACACAACAAAAACATTCTCCTGTGAAAACTTCTTCTAGCTCAGATTTCATTCCTCTTAAAAGCTGACAGTTTAGGTCAACAGTTTCCATGCTTGCTATAGTAACTACAACAAACGCTGGGCTTCCTCTGTTTTCTATGATGTTTAACAACTGTTGGAATACTACTGAATGAAATCAACCCTGTTTGTCATATGGATTGATAACCCTTCACTGGCATTGGAAACTATTTGTAAAAAGACACCTGATAACCACCTATCAGAGAACCATTAATTACATCCCATGGTTATGCCTTCTTCATGGCATGTACCTAGAAACTGACTTGGATACATCACTTAGACAGAACATGAATTGTCAGAAGATTACATGTTCTCCCAAGTACAAAAATTACAGGTTTCAGCCGCGGCTCAGCAATTCTCTGTGAAAGCCTAAGGAAGCGGAAGTGGAAAAAAAAAGAAAAAAAAATCCCATATCAGAACAAGGTAGCTGCTGCAGTTATTACATCCTGTTTACCAGAGACTGCAACGCGACTTTGATACTTGGTGTTTGGCATAATGGTCAATGTGCTTATCTCAAAGAGCAGAAGTGCATGGTTTGATCCTCACTAAGGAAAACTGACTAGGTTAAAATGGCCCACAAGGACAGCAATTAGTCTAGTACTTATCCAGGAATGTATAAAATGACAAAAGTTTATTATCACAATGGTACTTGCAGTGCAGTATGTCTGCATACTACCACAGGACAGGTTCTTTACAGTTTACTGACCACACTAACCATTTGAAACACGAAGCTGACAGGTTAGAAAAATCAGGTGTTATTTATTCTTCCTGCTACCTGATCTTCAGATGCTTTAAGTAAATTTACCACACACTTTGTAGCAGTGGTATACATCTGCATGTACATCAAAAGGTGCTTCAACAAAGTATTAGTTTAAGGGTGTGCACATACAACAGGGTATTAGTTTAAAGGTGTGCACACTTATCCAACCAGCGTATTGTATGTTTTTTATTTTTTATATTTTTCCCCTGACAGATTTGTTTGTTTTTCAATTGAATTGTACAGGTTATAGATCACATTAAAGTTGGAAAAGTTTTGAAATTATTTATTATGGTCTCGTCTGTTTATATCACAAAAAAAATAGCATTTTAACAGGGGTGTGTAAACTTTTTATATCCACTGTATTATATATACTCCACACTGCTATGTTATGCCAACTGAAGTAATGTATACTTTCAACATTTTAGAATTTGCTAAATTATACTTTTTCAATTTTCTATTTATTGTTTATTACTTATTCATTTTTATGTAAAAATTTTGTAAAATTTTATATGAAAATGATTCTAAGGGCACTTTATATATGGACACACATTAATTTTACAACTTGCTATAATTCATTTTACTATTAAGTACTTGTCTTTTTCTCAAAGTAGAGGAAGTGTATCACTGGGCACTGGAATAAACAACTATGCGTCTGGGGGGGGGCTGGGAATTGTAAAACATGGAAAAAGTTTAACAAGCCTAAGGAAGGCCTGCACCAACTCTGACACTGCCACAGACTACAAGACAGAATTAAACTGTACCAAACAATTAGATGAATTATATAAAGACATATGGAACCATCACACAACCAATCATGTATCTGTTTTAATACAGGAAGCCTTGTGACTAGCAAAGAAGTACTCTAAAGCTGTAAAATATTTATTTTTAATTTTTCCACTTATGGACATGATTATGAGTTCCTTAACTCATCCCCTCCATTACAGTTATAGATGTTTGCATTATAATTTCCAGTGGGCACAGCCTAAGCTTTTTGATTGAATCAAATTATGTCCTCACATTTCAAAGAAATGTTCTTATCTCTGGAACTATAGTGATTACTAAAGAGGTGTAAATGGTAAACTCCGCTGTAATGAGTTAAATGTTGTTCAGCAGCAATTAAAAATAATTATGTAATGAAGAGATAAGAAATATGGCCGAGAATTTCAATGCCAAAAACTATAACAACAGCTGTCTACAAACCACATAGCAAGGAAATATAAGAGCTATAGAGCATTCCTCTGTTAGTAAGTATTAGCGTATCAGCAGAAACTAAAAACTGAATGAAAAATACTACATTTAATTATCAGGAAACCCCAGACATTTACCCAAGCTGGAAAGAGACTCCTGCAGAATCATTCACTTTCCCTCTGTCAGCCTTTGCACACTCACAAGGCTTAGTTCATAAACAGAGGGGCATAGAGACAGAGGATGTAGCAACAGCTAGGCACACAAACACTATATTTTTAAAATTAACCTGTACAGTTAATATTGCTTGCATGGAATATGCAACTATGTTCTAAGGCATTGGTGATAACAACATAAATACTCATCACATTCTTAGATTGTTATGGGTGAAAGTGTAACTGACAAAAATGGATTCCCAAGCACTTCAAAACCAGTCACGGAGGATGAAAATGGCTGTAAGGAACTGCCAAGAGAGGAAGCTATTGAGATGGCTCTGCTACTAAAGTGCAATGATAAACTGCAGGGTTTTTGCAAAGGAGGGACAAAGGAAACACAAAGAGTTTCATTACAAATCACAGCTGTAGATAGATTCTTGATACATGCAATGGAGGTTCCATATCAGTCATATGTTCTTTCACTGTATTAAGAAGCTCATCAGGCATTTTGGTGACAGAAACTAATGTGATTAGTAGTCAGATATTTGGAAATTCAGTTTGGCTAATTGCATGTCTTCTGCATTCTGAAAGAAATGGATTAACAGTTCATCCATGCATCAACGATTCTTGATCCTCATGAGGTAAACATGAAGACAAAGATATGTACATCAACTTTTTCAGAAGAAGCACTTGCTTTCAGGAAAAATGGGCAGATGTAACTTAAGAGTTAAGAAAGTCAAGAGACCTTTCTGGACAGAAAATTGGGTTGCTCCGCCAGGATATTTACTCACTATACAACACAAATGGAAACATAGGTTCATAGGTTTACAGGTAGGTACTAGGCTATCGGCCCTGGGGCCTATACAAGCACAGCCAAAAAGGTACCCTGGCTTTTGCCACCCAAGAAAATTATTTTCCTGTGCCACTGTCGAGCAGAGCCACAGAGGTGATCCCCGGGGTGAATTTCCTATTTTCCATCCAATCATCAAGATTTTTCTTGAAGAGTGCTAATGAGGAGCTTTGTTTGATATAGATAGGTAGTTTATTCCAGAGTATGGGAAGTCTCTGGGACAGGAATCTATCCCTCCGGCATCTTCTGTTTATTGTGGTGACAAGGTTTAGGTGCAGCTCGGAGGAACTGGGATTTCTTTAAGTGGAGCATGTCTAACAGCCCTGGTTTTGACATAGCTTTGTATGTTAGGCAGAGCTCTCCTCTGAGTAGGCGATATGCGATGGAGTAAAGCTGGAGTTTTTTGAGACAGCCTGCACAGGGCATTTGTTTGAGGCCGGTAATCCTCTTTGTGAGGTATTTCTGCGGCCTTTCCAGTTGTTGTAGATGTCTTGTGAGGTACATACCAAAGGGGGCATTGTACTCTATAATGGGTCTAATGAGTGATGAGTAGAGGGGAACAATGACCTCTTTTTTTCTGGATGAGAAACCTTTTGTGATGAGGTGTACCACATAAAAGGATTTCCTAACTACTGTGGCGATGTGATTATCAAAGGAGAGACTACTGTCCACCTGTGTCCCAAGGTCTCTTATCACACTTTCGGTGTTAAGTATACTACCACCTATGTTGTAGTTCATGGGTACAGAGTTTTTACCAAAGGGGATGACAATGCACTTTTTGGTATTGAGCTTGAGGCCATGGCTTTGACACCAGGCATCTGTCTCAGTGAGACCCTTTTGTAGGATGTCCACATCGTTAGGAGTTTCTATTATGGCTCCTAGTTTGCAGTCATCTGCGAACTTCATTAGCCAAAGACCTTCTGTGTTAGCCTGTACTTCAGAGAAGTAGATACCAAACAGAAAAGGACCCAGGACTGAACCCTGTGGTACTCCACTTGTCACTGGTCTGAAGTCAGATTTGGAGTCTGCTAATTTCACAGTGTGGGTCCTATCAGTGAGCCAATTGGCAACCCGTCTTGTGACATAGGGATTTATACCTAGTTTAATGAGTTTATCTATAATTCCAGAGTGAGGGATGGTGCTGAAAGCCTTGGCAAGATCTAGATAGGCTGTGTGAACCACCTTACCCTTGTCTATGGCTTTGGTGACTGCTTCAAAGAAGTCTATCAGGTTTAGGAGACATGATCTGCTTTTTACAAACCTGAACTGAGTGGGGTCCAGAGTTTGGAGATTACCAATGTCTTTGTTTATAAGTTCCATGATGATACGTTCCATGGCCTTGCAGACCAGGCTCGTCAGGCTAATGGGGCGGTAGTTCCCGGACAATGGCAGAGTCATATTTGTACTTGTTGTGGAGTGATCTGAGTTCGTGGGTTATGTGGCGGATCCTGGCACCCGACAGGCAGCTGACAGTAACCTTCTCCTTGTTTAGCCTGGTGAGAGGGACATCAGTGTGCCTGACTATAGAGTCACCTATGACTAGTGTGTTGGGTACGTTGTTTTGCCTTACTGGCTGTGGTTGAGTGGCACACTGAGTCTGCGGGCTATGTGTCATTTGGGTTGTGTTGGGGGGTGGAGGTTGCTTGCATTTCTGCTTTGGAGGTCTCTGTTGCTTGAGCAGATTTGTATTGAGAGCCTCCACGAATGTTTTTGTGTTTCTATGTGTGGATTTTGGTGGTGTAGATTTAGTGAGACTATGTGATGAGTGTGGTGTGGTGCAACAACCTCTAAATATTTCTGATAGGTAATACCTAACAGAATGAAGACTTTTCAGGAAACACACTCAAAGGCACTGGCAGATGTAGCCCAAAACAGAAGTAACAAAAAGCTTCTCAGACAAAACATTCCTTACTATTTTAGTAGTAATATGAAATTGAGGAGTTCATGCTCAACCTGTTTTTGGACAACAGATTGTTTTCTGTCAAGTTATGGAATGCAGGTATGTTAGTGCACATCTTGATAGAAATGTAAATTAAATATAATTTGAAAAGCTGCATTAGATAAAATAAATAATCATTAAGAGACAAAGAAAATGAAAGGAAGCCATGACCTTCATTCCATATGGAGAAGCAGTTTGGCTTGGTCACATGAGTAGAAGAGTATTTATCTTCCTTAAAATGTTCTGGTATGGCCTCAAACAAACCAGGAAAACAGAATGTTTTATCAAAAGAGCCAGGTACTCAGCTCAAATGTGATCCTCTTTCCTCCTACGATAATGCACCTTAAGAAAACTTTGTGCCACCAGGTGGCATTAAGAACCGAAGCAGGGAACACCGTGGGAGGAAAAGAGAATGAGATAAAATATATATAACCTAAATACTCTATAACGGGGTAAGGAATCCACTGCCTATTTCCATTGTTTCTGTCAAAAGAAGAACAAGCAAGGAAGGAAAGAGTGTATTTTCACGATAGAGACTTTAATATGAGGTAGACCACAGCAGCCGAAAAACATTTGCATCATCTGAGTGAATCCTGAAATACAGGGACAAATGAGGGCAAGAGCTCACTGTATATATAAAACGGTTTTTCCTGTGCTGGGATATGGCCTACCCCTATGTATGTGTGACATCCTATTACCTGCTCTCAGACCACATTATTCTTCCATGCAAGGACAACAGGATCTCATGCCAGTCTAATTCACACTACAGTATTCAGTGGCCTTCTGGGTAAATTAGAATGTGTTCTAGTAATGGAAAAATGCGTAAAGCTTTATCAGCCTACAGTCTAGATCTCAGTTTCTAGGCCAACTATAAATCTGTTCCACTAGATGCCAAGAACTCTGGACTAAAAATTTCATATTTTATGTACCAACCATCTTTGGAAGCAATATTACAGCTAAAAGGGAAAAGGGAAACACATGTAAGGTTGGACTCACTTTCAAGTCTCCAAGTTATTCACCCCAAAGAACTGGTGTCATACCCATTTCATCAATGGGGAATCTGAGTTCTGACACTTTAATCAACCCTAGTGATGACCTCTCAGATGCAGTATATGAAGTGAAAAGGCTATAAATTTAACCTCAGATTCACTCACAAAGCAAAGTCATTGCTGAAGCCTTGGTACTGTATCAAATGTACATCAGGTGGCCAGGTGGTCAGAGGCACAGTGTTTACTGATTCAGAAGAAGACAAAAGTGACAGTAAGAATACCTCAATGACAGCTGCAGACTTTAAAGAACACTGTGCCAGAAAACTTTAGACCAAGATCTTTCTTATATCTGCTTGTTTAATACACGGTGTTCTTGGTTTGTTCACCCTTGTTGATCAAGAGGAGCTCTCATCCTCAGACATCTTGTGTTTTCTAAGAAGAGAGACATTGACATCTGACATACAGTTGTGGATAAAAGAATTCTTTGAATTACCAGCCATGGGAAGATATAAGGCACAACAGAAAAGGACAGTGATATCCTTGCGCTGGTTTCTGATGACCATGAGAACGGTTAATAAGTCAGAGTGCAAGACAGCATTGCATACAGGTACTTTCATACACTGGAACTAAGAAGGAGATCAAGACAGTGTTAGCAGTCAGATTAGCCTAGGATTGACAGAACGAGCAGTGTGGAACAACGTGTGACAGATAAAGGCCCCTAACTGTAGTCCCTCACCTAAGCAGGGTGGACATGGTGGTGCAGCGGTTAGTGTTGTTGCCTCACAGTAAGAAGTTAAACAGTTTGATTCTCGGCTGGGATGTCTTCTGTGTGGACTTTGCACGTCCTCCCTGTGGTTGCTTGGGTTTCCTCTGGGTGCTCTGGTTTCCTCCCACATTCCAAAGACATGCAGTATGTGGACTGGACAATCTAAACTGGCCATAGGTGCGAGAGTGTGGTACAGATGAACTACTGTGTCAGGGCTAACCACCTGGCAGTGTAAACCGTGGCTCGAGATGATTGTCACTGTTGAAGTGACACCCGACTCCATGTTCAAAATGGTAAAAGGGGTTGAGGACGGATGGATTTAGCTGTTATGCATAGCCATGTTTTCCTTAGACTGTGCTTTTGCACTCACCCATACAAATGCTGTCTTTCACCAATCTTCCAAATCAGTGCTCACTGAGGAAACGTTTTCCATGTCTCTGCTATTTCTAGCATCATCTAGTCTCTTTAATAAGTGTACTGCCTACCTCATCTCATATCAAAGGCAGCTGTATCTCCTTTCGGGTATCTTTTAAACACTTAACTTCAGGATTTCTTTAATTTTGCATGGTGCTGGCATATTCCCTACCACAACTACCTGCACATATTTAGACAAATGTTATCAGTGTTTTTTACTGCTGCTACTGGTATTAGCTCAGTTTGTTCTCTTATTCTGGCAAAGTGCCTGCTCAGGCAGTTCACTTTAAAATTGCTATAATATAAAACTATGTAAATTGCATGTCCAAAACTATAGAAAATAACATTTATTTTATGTCAAACAGTCACACATATAAATCAAAATGATGTTGTTTACCTACTTCTTCAAGCTAATGTCTTATTGGAATACAAATTTCCTAATCCATCGTATAAAAAAGCAGTTAATTCCTTATAGATTTAATATGTCACATTTTATAAAGTAAAATTCCACATGCTTTGCGTTTACATTTTAGGCAAATCTTTCCATATTTTGACTGGCATCTGTTTACCATCAACCCAAAGATGCTTAACATAATGGCTTGAGTCAAATATGACCTGCAGCTGTGAGTTCATTTTCAGATGAAATGGTTCCTATAATGGCATATTTGTTATTCTTCTAATCTCACATTTTTTCAGATGTATTCATTTTGTACATCCATAAAAACTCACCATTTAACTTTCCATCTCTGCGTTTGTAAGTTAGTTCTTTAAAAATAAAGCAGTATTATTGGATAACTTGCTGAATGATAAGCTTTAAGATATTATCCAGTATACTACTAACACAAAGTAGGAATATCACAAAAACACATCAGTTCATTTCTCTACCTTTCAAAAGAGATAAAATGTTTCTGATGTAAGTCTACCCCAAAAATGTTATTTTTAGCTACTTTGGATTTGCTTACATATTCCATTGTGTATTATAAACTACTAATCAGAAGTTCTTTCAAAGCCAAATGTTTTCCACTTAACCAAAAGAAAGATAAAAATGGCACAGATAATGCTGTTAATGGAAAACTGTGGCCTAAAGTCACGCTGCTACTTCACAGAACATTGTTATCAAAAGAGACAGATGGTTAGCGAAGGACCATTCCTTCCAACATCTTGAAGAAGGTATATAAATGTTTTACATCAACCACCCTGGGAATTTTTCCATTTACCATCCTTATATATGTTTACCACATTATGCATCTTGCAACATAGCTAGACTCTTCCTCTGTCAGATTCTAAAAGTATAGCACAAAAGTGATGTGACATTATTTCAGAAAAGACAATGTCTCAAATTACGAAAACTGTTTCTAAAAATGATTTCTTATTTTTTACATAGGTTTTCATGCTTGGATACATTATGCAGCCTAGACACAGTGGTATTATGTAAGCTAGCAGAGTATTTACAAAGAGCATTGGCGAATATGTATGTAGTGCTGTTTGCCTCTACAAAGCAAGTAAAATATTGGGTCCTGATCCTTTAATGACATGTACAAAAGCCAGCTTGAACCCCCCCCCCCACCACCCTCCACACACACACACACACACACACACACATGTGCGCACACACGCACACATACACACACACACACACACACACACACACACACACACACACACACACACACACACACATCACATAATGCTGTTTCTTTACTCCTGAATCTAAGATACATTTTGAAACATGTATATAAATGAAAAGGCTCCATTTTATCCTCCAAAGAATTTCTTTGGTTATATTAAAATAAACAGAATATTACCACTTACAATGTTTTTATGACTTTTGCATATCACAGAAATATTCATCCCAATTTTCTCAAGGGATGAGAAAAAATAACCCTTAACAAGTAACTGTCTGAGGTGTACCTATTACTAAAGCAAATCTCAGTTTGACATATCCCATAAATATGAAACCTTAAGAATATAATATTACAGTTATGGAAAATCTTTCTATCTGTCCCACTTAATTAAAAGGTGTGCTAACATTTAAGTTTAAAAGTAAATAAATGTGGTACTCTTTTGATAGCTAGATTTTTATTAACTAATTTATTTATGATATATGTCTCAGTGGAGCTACTAACTCAGAATCAATGCTGGGGTAATTATTATTAAATCCACATTTCTTTTTTTGACTACCACCTATTACAGAAACATAAATATATTTTATCTAGGCATAGAAATAGAAATAACAATACATCTAATAACTGCATGATAGTGTGTTCGGTGAATAAGAACAGTAGAATTATATTAATTTCAGTTTGTTGAGCCTTACTCCAAATCAAGATTTCATATATAGACCTATAATCTAGAAAATAGGAATTCAAACTCAAAAAAGACATACTTGATACAACCATAAAAATTAATGTATCAGTAAAAAAAAGTTGTCTGCTCTGTTTTGTACTCCCTAATTTGTGTGTTGTGACCTAAGACCCTACTAACTACATATGCTAACTCTGAGGTCGCACTACCCTACTAACTTTGTATGCTAACTCTGAGGTCGCACTTCCCTGCTAACAGCATATGCTAACTCTGAAATTGCATTACTTTGGATTAATGGAAATACATAACTTTAGCTAGAAAATCAAGTATTCCTGTTACTTCAAGATAGCACCTCAGAGTTAATGTATCTAGTTAGTAGGGGTTGTGGGGGTACAGCTACAAACCTAGCTCCTCTCAAAAAAACTTTCATTATTTGAATGATTTTTTGTACTGCAGAGGTCCTTGATAGGATATTGGTATAATAGCATAATTTTGTACATCTGTATATGCAGAACTGTTCACAGAAACCCTGTACAAGCATGTTAATAGCTGCACAGAGGCAGCCTGTACCCACCAGGAAGAAGTACAGAACTATCTCAAAAAAAACAAGCCAACCTGGTGGAATCACAAAATCAATTAGATGTATAACAGGAGGAATAAAATCACGGCAAAAAATAGGAGGTGCGGCACCCAGCAGGATAAAAACACTCTCATCAAAATAAACAACTCAGAGGACAAATAAAGTCTACCAAAGCCAAATTCGAGGTACGTTTGGCCTCCCAGGCCAAGGACAACCACAAAGCATTCTTTAACTATGTCCGCAACCTCAAAGGCAATACACAATTGTGTGCAGAGCTCATTGTAAATGGAGTCACCTATACTGATCCAGAAGATATAGCAAACCCCCTAGTTGATAAATTCAGTTCCAGCTTTACTCCTCTCTATCCCCCTCAACCTTCCCTTAGGAAATATTATCAAATCTAACTCTCCTTACTATCACTAGGGAACAGGTCCTTAATGCTCTCTCTAAGAACAAGAACACTGCATCAATGGGCCCAGTTTATATCCCAGGATGGCTTCTAAATAGCATGAAATATGACCTATCATGGCCTCTGGAATTACTATTTAACTGTAGCCTCCAAACAGGATTATTGCCTCATGAATGGTGAAAGGCAGCAGTCATCCATCTGCACAAAGGTGGGCCATCTACAGACCGTGGAAACTACAGACCCATAAGTCTCACTAGTCTTATATGTAAAGCCATGGAAAGAATTATCATGGAGATGATCAACAGAGATATAGTAAACCTCCAGGCACTGGACAAAACCCAGTTTGGTTTTGTCAAAGGCAGACCATGCCTACTCAACCTGGTGGACTTCTTTCAGAAGGTCATCAAAGCAATGGATCAGGGCAAAATTGTTCACACTGCCTACCTTGACCTGGCCAAGGCATTTGACACAATACCCCACTCACGCATTGCTGAAAAACTCAAGAGGTTAGGTAGAAACCCGTATGTCACCTGGTGGATAGCCAACTGGCTCACAGACAGGACCCAGGAAGTTAGACTTGGGGAGTCCGCCTCTACAAAGAGGACAGTTACAAGTGGAGTCCCTTGGGGATCAGTCCTTGGACCACTCCTTTTCGGCATTTACTTCTCAGAAGTCAAAGCCAATGTCAGTGGTCTCTGGCTGGCTAAATTTGCAGATGATTGCAAATTAGGAGCTATCATTGAATCTCACACTGTCACAAATGTTTTCCAGCAGGGGTTGACACAGACAAACAACTGGTGTCAGAGCCATGGACTAAAACTCAATGCCAAGAAATGCATAATAATGCCTTTTGGGAAGTCATCCATCCCTGGTAACTATCACATTGACAACACACCCCTTAGAGTTGACTCAGTAGTCAGGGACGTAGGGACACACATAAATGGCAATCTAGCCATTGTTTATCATGTGTCTACAGTGGTGAGGAAATCATTCTATGTTCCTCAACTAATAAACAAAGGTATGGCATCTAAATCCAAGGAAGTCATTGTTCCATTGTATTTGGCATTCATCAGATCAGTCATTGAGTACAATTGTCCCCTTTGGCATGTTCCTAACCAGGCATATCCAACAAATGGAACGTCCACAGAGGTTCCTCACTAAAGGAATACAGCTCGTATGTAATACTTCATATGCAGACTGCCTCAAGGTCCTATCCCTGTACTCTGTCATCTACAGGCTTTTGAGGGGAGATCTATGCCTGGCATACAAGGCATTGTCAGACCCCACTCTGATGGACCTCCTACATATCCACAAATGAAGCAGTACCAGAATTACCCATTCTAAAGACTTAAATCTTGCCTGTGATATAAATAGGACCTGCTGGAGAGATAGGTATGTATCCCAGAGACTACCCCGTCTATGGAATAGGCTCCCGATCATGTGAAGCAGAGTTCCTCCCAACCCAATTCAAGTGCAACTTGTACAACTGGATGGGAAACAGGAAATTCATCCCTGGTTTGGCACCTATGTCTCTAATGGAAACAGTTAACCTGTAAATGATTCATCTCACAGGACCATGCTTACACTTATCAAGGATATCACAGCTTGTCAGAGATTTGGGATGCATAGCTAGGCTTAAAAAGGCCCTTGTGGTTGTTTGTCTAGTAAACACCTATGAACCTATGAACCTATATTATCATAGTGGTTTTACTTAGGGCAAGACATGCAGTATGGCACTCCTTGTGTGCTCCGTTTGTGTTCTCCTGTCAAGTAGACCCTTACTATGTGGGAAACTTTGTTGAGCTGTCAGGATGGGACTTGTGGGGATCTGGACTATAGGGACATGCGGAGAATTAAGACAGTGGCAGGAGCCAAAATATAACTAGAAAAAAGTTCTAAAGCATTTCTTTTGTGAATGATGGTTGATTTTTATCAATCAGCCATGCTTTGGTTTAAAAAACAAGGGGGGGGGGGGTAAGAACAACATTTTCTATGCACAAATTTGGTTTCTCAGAATATCATATTTTAAATGTATTTGATTCTTATCATGTTCACATGATTTCTCAGTCTTTTGAATCTTATCCATATATTCACTGGTAGTTTGCTCTACAGATACCACTAATTATCCATTTTTCTGCACTTAACCCAAATGCCCCCAGCAGTACAATTACTCCCATAACTGGGCTATGATTAGTTGAAGTTTTATCAATAAAATACATAGACATTTCCATAATAAACTGAGTTTAATAACTGAATAGCAGTTCCGATCAGTGTTGAACATGAAATTCTCCCTAAACATTCTTTTAAATGAATATAGTTTTGCTATTTTTCAAATTTTAACTGAAACTAAAACGCACAAACTTCCATCATTCAAAAATGGTTTCTTGAACTTGGTTGAATGTGAAAGGGATGAGTTCAGATTTGTTGATTTAAACAGTCCCTGACTGTTATTTACAGGGAAAGTGAAACATATTCAACTCATATTTGTACATCAACAGAGATCCAAAGATTTTTTTTTTTGCAACTATGGAGTTAGTATATATAAATAAAGATGGTATGATGGCATATATATATATATATATATATATATATATATATATATATATATATATATATATATATATATATATATATAAAAAAAATTTATTTTTTTTTTTAGAATTGTCATATTGTAAATATCAAGTGACTTGATTTTTTTTCATGGCAGCAATTCTTACAAGTGCATCATGTTCAGTGATATCAAAAGGGTATGTGTGAATCCACATACAGACAGAAGGAACACCATTAATTTGTGTGCATTACCAGCCAATGGCTTGAGATTTATGACATTGCAATGACAGTAAAGAAAAGCTTAAGCAATGCGTTAACTCATCCAACAATCTTCACAGACAATGTGTCAGGATTTATTCAGGACAATCCGACTTTGGAAAGTCCAAATTTAGCAGCAAAGTTCTATGAAAAAAAAATGCAAGATATGAGAAATGATCCCTTATTATAGCAGAAAAATATGTTCTAGTATACCTTGAAATGTTGTAGAAACTACTGTTGCTAAAAAAAAAATAGAAGAGTTTGTATTTCATTAAAAACTGCCTCATTGCAAATTTCTGAAGTAAGGATTGGTTCATAGGCTTGGTGAAAAAGAGCAAGGTCTACTGAATACGGGGAAGGTGATGCAAAATAAATCATGCTGGAATATACTTGTACCCATCTAGTCATCCAGCAAAAAGGTATGGGTTAATGGTTTGAGTTTAATTAACAGGGGGAGTTCATTCCAAAGGCTTGAGAGTCTGTGAAATTAGAAGTTGTCACATTTCACAGCATGATTGATATTACTGTTAATGATGTTGACTACCCTCTTGGATTTAAATCACCAGCGAGGTATTCTAAGAAAGGGTTTCAATTAATAACAGGCCCTTAACTTTCGTGGATGTGAAGTGTAGGACTCCTCTCAGAAAGAAGTGCTCTATTCTTCTGCTACAAACCAAGCATTGAAGTCTTTCAATTCTCTTTGTCAGGAATCTTTCTATATTCCCCAGCTGTACCAGATGGCATGTGTATAGGTTCCAGAACAGGCTGATGGCATGTGCATAGGTTCCAGAACAGGGTGAAGTATTGGTCTAATAATAGATTTACACAGAGAGTGTTGCCTTCTCAGCAAGCCTCTCAACATCATAGAGGATCAGTGGGTAACTCCACATGTTCTGCAGACTGTAGAGATTATATGGTTATCAAATGAAAGGAAGTCATCTGCAAGAACTCCCAAGATCTTTTATATTTTGTCATATTTTCACTTCTCCTCAACAATTGCATATAAAGCTTTTTCTTTTCTTTTTTTTTTTGTGGTGCTGCATTTTGGCACTAAAGTCAACATTATTTCAGCTGCATCACTGGTTTGTAATGTTAAGCACATTCTGAAGTAATTGTTATGAGTGAGGTTAAGAATAATGCTTCCAAGTCTGCAGGCCATTGTTATTTTGTTCCTGTTACTTAGAGTTTCCTAATTTAAAAATGTATACACATACATGCATAAAAACTGACATATATGTAGACTTACTTACAATCTATTTCACAAGCAAAATAAAAAAAATCTTCATTTCTTTATCCAGCATTCAGCCCTCTCAACTTACTGATCAGCATCAGTTAAACTAATGGTCTCTGGTGACAGCCACTGAAATCAAGGCCCAATATCTCTAGCTAAGCTTTCTCCAACCATACTGAGAAAATGCCAAAAGATTTAAACTTGCATATATCAATCAGAGAATTATCAAATTAATAATTAATAATAATAATTCATAGTTGAAGCTTACGCTATCAGCCTGATCTCTTTCCCATCATGGAAACTTGGCAGAAGCCAACTGACTCCGACTATTTTGTCACCTCTCCCAGCTACCCTATGATTTGGTGTCAGAGCATAAAACGGCAAATGATGTGTAGCAGTGATCCTTTGTAAAGGTAAGCTAACTAGTTTAGTCCTTTGTGATCAAATACCTGATTCTCTTCACTGTAAGTTCAATGTAGCCCATGTTAAAACATGTAAAACTCAATTTTCACTGTTGTCTGTATCTACGTTCCACCAGGGAAAGAAGAATCTATCATTAAGGAAGACTTTCACTAGATAATGTCAAACCACACATTACAAATCAGAATCCTCTGAGATTTCAGCATTGACTGGACATTAAATAATGGTACCCTTATACAAACCTCTTTACAGGGTGACTGATTTGCTAGCACTTACTATCTAAATGGGTCTATATTATGATACTGCATGCTCATAAGAGCGAACGACACATAATCGACCACATGTACGTGAAAGCTTACAAAATTTTTTTCCAAGGGAAAATAGTTGCTGTTCAGCGAGAAAAAAAAAACGATAAAACATTGCATAATGGGAAAGAATTCACTGAAAAGCCGCTTCACCATTTTGCCTTTTTGAGCTTTTCAGTTCGACAAAGACACATTCAGCAACCTGAGTCTGCGACAGCGTAATAGAGAGCCATCTAAACAGTTGCTTGCTTGATGATTCTCTCTCAATGAAATGGCACACTCACTGGGAAAAAAAAATATATATATATATATATATATATATATATATATATATATATATATACTGGATGAGTATGATGACGATTCATCAAGTGTGCATATTTGTGGCACTGGTGTGTTATGACTGCCTTTTTTTCCCTCTTACAAGGTAAGTGTTTGCTATTCTAGCATTGCATCTACATGCTTGAGTATATCAGTGGAAGTTTTGGAAGTGCAGACTGAGGGGCTTGATTGGTGTTTTGCTGGAAGATTTTGGAGTGAGTGACCACATGTGAATAGAATGAGTACATTTTACTTGCATCACCTGTTACTAATTTAGCAATGTTTTCATAAAAACTTACTTTATATAGCATTTGTTTGTCTTTTCGGCTTTTCCCAGTTAGGGGTCGCCACAGCAGAACTCCGGTCCGCTAATGACTGGCAGTCGATTTTTATGGTACCGAGTTGCCACCCCGACACCCAAACTTCAGCGAATGCACGACCATTCACGCATGTCTTTCAGAGACCACTCGACCACAGGGAGGACATACAGACTCCACACAGAAGGCACTCCAGCCTAGAATCGAACAGGAGAACCTCTTGCTGTGAGGCAACAACTGCATATTGTACAGTCTCAAGTTCATTTATTTAGGAATGTGCTTTGTATAATGCTTTAATTATGTAATTTATATAATTCAACTGCATAATATATATCATAACTTGCTGTCTCTGTGTTTATTGTCTTGGATTTGGCCCTGCACAGTTCCAATGAAAATGGGACCTCCTTGCTGAACACTCTTAGCAAACAAATCTAAATAAATACATTACTGATTAATTAAAAATAAAAATAAGCAAACATTTTCTATAAGCCATTACTTTTCTTTAAGTGCTTTAAAATTGCATTTATTACTCTGTTGTTAACTGGAACTGCTCATATTGAATTTTCTGTGTAAGCTCTTCTCTTGGCTTTCTGCAAATCTGGATTTGAACATACACCATGCTGTACATATGATTTGTTCATACATTCACTAGTGTGTAGTATCATCTTTACTTCTTTTTCTCTGCTGGTACTTCTAACCTTTCTGCACTGTCACTTGTATTCATACTCTACACACATTGTCTTCTTCCTCATTATCTGTTTGTCATTTCTGTCATATATATATGGTTCCCCTTCAGAATACTGAAACATCACAATCCTGAAATTCAGAAGACTGAAGACCAAAATCCTGAAAACTCAAAATCCTGAAACTCAAAATACTGAAAACACACAGAATACAAATAATGATAATATGCCAGTACAAGGACACACAGAAACACATACAAAACAAAGCATAGCAGTTGTCACCAAGTATGAGCAGGGTGGCACGCCCCCTTGCACCCCCATGTGTGTGGCTGCACCCTCCACACCCCCTGTTACTTAAATATAGCAACTCTGAGATTGCACCTAGTCTAGTGAAGTGCAATCTCAGAGTTGATATATATATATATATATATATATATATATATATATATATATATATATATATATCAAGTAGCAGGGGGTGTGGGTGGTGCAAGGGGGCTTACCCCCCCGCTTATACTTGGTGGAAAGTAATACGGTTTATGTTGTTTAGTCAGTATATGTATGCTGTGTGTTTTCAGTATTTTGAGTTTCAGGATATTTCAGTCTATGAAGGGGAACCATATATATATATATATATATATATATATATATATATATATATATATATATATATATATAAAATACACACACACACACACACACACACATATATATATATATATATATATACATACATACATACATGCATATAATTAACTAAAGGTATAATGTATCAATGAAGGAAGCTGGTACTTGCAAATAAATGAATGAACATACAGAAAACGTATATATTAAAGTTTATTAGTATTGAACAATTTCATCTCTACCTGAGACTTCAGAATAAAATCATCAAGTACCCATAGTCATATAAAGAACTTGACCTGTTATTCAATTTCCTATCAAAATTGCTTGAATTACTTATGTCTGTTGAACAAACGCCGGAACTTCCAGTATTAAGAACTAAATTCAAATAATTATTTAAGCAAACTGTAACGCACATGCTAAATAAATAACCAAAAATTCACCTCTACATCTAAAAACATCATGATGCAATTAAAACCAACCATGCCTTGTAAATTATAAAAATAGTAAAAGTAGTTAAAACATCCTGAAAACAAGTGTCAAATAGCGAATAAATCAATGCTTCACAACTTTACATCCCTTGGTTTCAAAACAGGTTTGATTGAAATAATTTCATTCAACCCAGGTAGTGCACTGGCATTAAGTTTAAGTTGCCGAAGAAGCTCCTCCTTAAATTCGAGTTGGTTCTCCCAGTCACCACCCCTACGGTTAATGGTAATCTTGTCAAGAATGCCAAAAGTAAAATCTCAGAAGTTGGAACATAGACAAGAGTGTTTATACAGAAGACTAACCTTACATCTGCTGAGACGCACTGGTGAGCAGAGGACATGTAACTGTGCAAAGCTTGGCTTGTAATTAGAATTATTTTAATAAAACAGTTACACTAAAACTATAAAATATAGTTATCATAATGTCCCAATGCCACAGGCAGAAAGGAACAAAGGTAGACACCACAGTATGCAGATATGATCATTTGTCTCTATTAATTGCAATGCAGCTGTCTTCCATGCATAATATATTATAATTCACCCTAGTGCTTTCCTGCTGTGATAAGGGCAACAATAAAAAGCTATTCTATATCATTTATAATTAATAAAGCAACATATAACCATCTTTTACTGAATATGGTTTTCTACTTAAATGTGTAGTCTATTTTAATTCATATCTAAAAACCATACTTTATTGTAGTGAATCCAGACTGATGTCACTGAAACTCAAAGCTTGTCCTTTATTGACTGCTGTGCAGTTTATTGACAATACTAGAAATACTTGTGGAGATATGGTAAAAGGCTGCAAAATATAAGAACATTTATATAGGCCCAACCTCCACAGACACAATCTCTTACTCTCGTTTGATACCTATATCTGTAGTACACATGCACATACAAATACATGTAAATCTGTCAGGAAAAATAACAATATAATAGAATATATTAAGGAGTAGTGAACTGAAGAGATGTGCAGATCTTAAGCCAATTATTCTGTTGGCACAGCTTGACAAAACTGCATACAAGTAGCAGTAAATATGCAATCTTGAAGGAACTATACATGTCTGAATGTAATAGTAAAAATAATTAGTGTCAGATCTGACAAGCATTCCCTTCCTTCCTTAACAATCCTTAATAATAAGCTAATTAGTCAAAAGTCAGTCTTCTATCAAAACCTTTTATTACTGCACAGGAAGTTAATATGTAAAACACAAGCCTTAGTTTAGGGAAAAATCACTCAGGTTAATCTGTATCATAATGAAACTGAAATACATAAACCGTACAGAATGAGATGTGAACCCTGATATTTTATTCCAGCACATGTGAGAACAATTATTGTTTGATCTGGAAACAAACTTGTTATGACTGTATTTTGAGGAATCTACTGTCTGTCTAGCTGATGCACCTCCCACAACTATATACACACAATCTGTAGCAATGTTTATATATTCAGAACAACACAATGCATCAGAGCAGGTAACTCTAGTAAGCAGATAATGAGCCTGCAGTGAGACATAAGCCTGAACTAATCCTAGATTTGAATAAAAGGCCATGAACAGCTCATAGAAAACAACAAGACTGCCACTATCACTTTAAGTTATATAATTTGTTTTGCTCTTGGCCATCTAGTTCTAAAACTGTATCCAGAAAACATATTATGTGATCCAAGGTATGTGATAAGTCTTATTTAAGTTTCCTTATACAAAATCTTCAGTGAAATTATTGTGTTCTGAAATTAATGGTATGCAGAAACACAGAAAGGATATTCAACAACAATTTATTAGATCACCAAAAGGACACATTGAAAGCAATTATGTGCATTTTTTTCACCATTCCTTTATGCAAAAAAATCATTCCTTTGTGCTTAAAAAAGATGGCAAATCGATTGGTTTCAGTTTGTGAATATTTTTTTTTTTAATTTTCCTGTTGACCTCTCAGTCACAGAATACTTACAAACAGAAACTGTTTTCTTTATAATCAACAGGTAACCACAGTTAAGTATTTCAAGCATTTTCTTTCACCATCCCCAGAGTTAAAAATACTATTGCCCCTTCACCCACTACTAACATTGCGCTGATGCATCCGATGAGTCTCCATATTCACAAGCTAGGTTGTACACATGCGATTTTTTACCTCAACACCAGCATCAATCGTTTGCAAGATGGATTCAGAACACTTAAACCTGCCTATAAAAGCTTACAAGTTAAGTAAAATGCAAAACATGGTACTCAAAAGTGCTTCATAAATATCATTAAGAACTACCACAAATTGACAGACACAATCTCAGGAACATATTTATCCATGTACTATTTAGCATGCAGCTGTACTAAATTCACATGACTTTGTCAAGTATTGCATACGCATTCTTGCATACTGAAAGTATATTCTAAAACAATGCACTCATCTGCTTGCAGTCATTTCTGTCCTTACTGCATGTCTCTTAAGTAATTCTAATACAATAGATATTTAATTTCACTTGTTAAATTCTTGGAAGAAACTAACCATGCTATGTAATATTCATCAGTCTTACCGTATTCAATCAACTACTTTAATTAGCAGCAGAGTGCTATTAAGAGTTATTCAACGGGTACAAAATTAGCCAAGAAGTGACTCACCGATTTTCTGGTTGAAAATCTTGTCAAATGTCAACTCATCCCGTTCCTCCAGGTACTTCTGCATCACACTACGTATACTGAGGAAGAAACAGAGAGAAAATATATGGTCAGATATTTGTTGAGAGTTCATCTCTTTTGATACCAATTCACTATTTAATCTAGTCTAGAAGAAATATATTTATTTACAAAAAGTGTAGGACAAGGAAATTAAAGTAAACAAAAAAAACTAAAGGTAAAACAAATGATTTATTACTATATATCCCAGTGATTAAACAATTTTATCATACTATTTCATTTTCCAATTGAATTTTCCAAATTGTTTCCCAGGATCTTCTTAGGTATATTTTTTTGCCAGAAGTAAATTATCACAATGTGACATGAATATAAATTAAAAATGATAAAACATGATTCTGAAGTGTAGGACTGCATAGTGGTTCTTCAGGTAGTGTTCTCTCTTCACAAGTTCCCTGGTTCAGTTCCCGGCTGAGATGCCCTCTGTGTGGAATCTGCATGCCTTCCCTGTGTTTTCATGAGTTTTATCCTGGTGCTCCACTTTCCTAAAATTTCCCAAAATTGGACACTCTAAATTGGCCAAAGTATGAGTGCATGTCTATGGAAGAATAACTGTGGCAGGGTTAGCCACCTAGTGGCATGAGCACTGGCCCACCATAATGGCCACTGTTGACCTGACACCCTTACTCCATATGCAAAAATAGGAAAAGGGGGGCTATGGAAGGGTGGAGTATTCTGGAGTAAACAGAAAAGATACAATACTTTAGAGAAAATAAAAATATTTCAGCTTTGCAAGATCTATACCTAGTGAAAGAAACCAGCGTCACAGAAATTACAATCCGCAAAAATACACAGTTGATAATGTAACTTGTCCAAATGTTTTTCCACAGAGGGGCACTGCCCCTATCCCCATATATCTAAATTTACTAACTCTGACACTGCACAACTTTGTGGGTGGGGGGAACAGTTTTATTATCTCCCTATACCAAGTAAGTTTTAAAATGAAACACAGGAGTAAATGTAAGTGGTTGGACTATTCTGATTTAGTCATAACACCGTACAATTATTAACATGTATCACATTTCATATATTACATTGCCACACCAAAACAGATAAAAATATTAGAAATAGTCTGGTTACATTCCCTTTTGGATCAAATGATCATAAGAAGTACAAGGTGACTGAGTCACAAGACCATGCACCCTTGCCAATACCTACCCTCATGCTGCTATACCACACACCCTGCAAGAACAACTTCTACATGTTTTATAATAGAGAGATTTCAGGTTAGCTACCTGTGTGCACTTGTCAATTCTTAAAGACTGAGCACACTTGCATAATGCCCTAACTTAAAGTTCACTAACAGATGATTTTCTGAATGCAAGAGCAGAGCAAGTTTAAACAGTTGAATGACAGCTGGAGTTCCACACATACAAATATGGTAGTGAAGGTGCCCTTCTCTAGTTCTACATGAAACTTAAGTAGTAACACAGCTGTGTCTTTTTATTAATGCTCACTGGGAGGGCGGTATCACTACAAAATCAAAATTGTGTTTCATGGAAACATGGCTCCTCAGTTCAACTGGCTCAAAAGTTATTTATTGAGAAAAAACTTGCAGTTTTCATAGATGATTGCACTTAAAAACATCTCCTTGAAACAAATGGTTGCTTTGTGGCTTTTTCTTTTTATTAGTCCTTATAGTAATTATGTTTGCGTAAATTATTATAATACTGTTTTTTAACCTAAATACAGACAGTGAAATACAGGGAAAAAACATTTCATGACA
The DNA here is from genome assembly GCF_019279795.1 of Protopterus annectens. Classification (NCBI taxonomy): domain Eukaryota; kingdom Metazoa; phylum Chordata; order Ceratodontiformes; family Protopteridae; genus Protopterus; species Protopterus annectens. The sequence goes on from NC_056733.1 coordinate 554,078,357, forward strand.
TTTACAGGACATTGCAGAAGACATTAAATATATGTACTTACCATAATAAATAGGTAGCCTTTCTCTTTCCTCTTCAAACAGATATGATTCATTTGACTGATGTACCCATCTACACATATACAAGACTTTTCCAGGTTTTACCTCTTCCTCTCCCCCCTCCCATAATGCTCAATGACTTCTCTCACTACTCCAAATTTTGGAATGCAGCTTGAGACCTCATAATATTTGCATTTGTTAATCGAGCAGAACACTGATTCACTTGGGCCTTTTTCAGACTCATCCCTGAAGCACTGTCTGTCTAAGTGACTTGCTCAGAGCCACCCAGCAAGTAAATGGAGACAGTCAGACCCTGGACAATGGGAAAGAGCTTATTAACATTGCACTGGCCTTAACCCTCTGTGTTATCAGCCAGTAATAAATAACAGAAAACAAGGAAATGTTCAAAACTCCAGATACAATGTAATATCCTCCCTTACACACTTAAGGAAGGGGAATGGTACACAAATATACTGAAAAAGATGGCCAAAGATCTTCTAAAGTACAATAATTTAGCATTTAGAATAATGTCATCCATCATCTTAAAACAGTAGGATAGAGTCTGCAGTTCATCTTTATGGGTTGCTTCCTACAAGAATGGCCCTAAAACAGTCCATTTTCTTGAATCATTGTCCACTTTTTAGTGCCCGGGGAAGGTATGTGGAGTTTTCTTCATTCAGCAGCTGCTAGTACTACCCCTTCCAACTGCCTTTGATGTCCTGTGCGCTGATGAGCAGGTTGCTGCTGGCATGCCTTATGAAGGGTGTCTGACTGTCTTCTTTATCTTTCTCTCTTTGCCTTGCAACCTGATATAGTTTCTTTGTGCCACCTAATGAGTCACTTTCCAGAAGTTGGTAGAGTGCATCTGATGCCTTGCTCTTTACTATTTCATCTCCTTTCTTTAGCCTCTTTGCTAGCCAAACAGTATTTCTTCCTAGCCTGGTCTGTCTTTTCTACATCCCACTTTTTCCTGCACTACTTCTTTCTTTTGATGGCTCCTGAACTTCTGCATTCTATCACCAGCTTTCCTTATGTACCTTATTTCCATACCTGGCTCAGCCATATATTTGTTCTGTAGTTCTCACACCTACTGTTTTGAGGCGCTGTCATTCTTCTTCAGCTCTCCCTATTTCCCCTTCTTCTTGAGGTGCTAGAACCCTGAGTAATTCTTTGGACTGTTGTCCTTTCTCTCTTGTCAACTTCCAGGTCTTCAGACTGGTCTCTGTTGACATTAGAGCCTTCTCTGACCACTGCTTGCAGCTTACTGTGGCCAATAGTGGTTTATGCTCTGGGTCGACTGTTTCACTGAGGATGACTTTGCAGTCACTGATTCTACACCAGCACCCTTCCCTTACTAGGAGAAAGTCCACCTGACTTGCATGTTGGCACTCTTGTATGTGATCTTGTGACTGTCTCACTTTCTGAACCGTGTAATGGCTATTTTCAAGCCATTTGCCAGGCAGAAGTCCAGAATGCCCTCTACTTCTTTATCCTTGTTGCCCCACCCATGTAGATTCAGGCAGTCCTCGCATCCTGTTCTGTCTGATATGTGCATTCAAGTCACCCATTATCAATATCAGTTCATACTGTCCTGCTTTATCTAGTAGGTCCTGCAACTGTTGTCTGAATGCACTCTTTTCTCCACTATCACAACCTTGCTGGGATGCACAGGCTGAGATTATGAATACTGCCCCATCAACCATGATTGCCATGATTCTGTCACTAATTCTGATGACATCCCTTACTGTCTTCTGAAGCCTTTCCCTCACCACAATTCCCACACCATTTCTAGCCTGTCCTCCTCAGCAGTAGATTCTGGATCCCAAGCCAAGTGGCTTTGCTGCACTGTCCTTCCATCTCATCTCTTGGATGCAAAGGATGTCCAGCCTCTTCCTTACCATCATGTCATCCACTTCTAAGCTACATCCTGTCAGCGAACCTACACTGAGTGTAGCAATTCTTAGTTCATGTCTGGCAGGTTGAATGGCTTTACATCCACCTTTTGCTCAACAGAGCTATTCCAGTTAACCCAAACTGCATAACTAGACACCTTCCAGCCAGTAGCTTAATCACTCAGGGTTTCTGGGCTTTATGGTGGGCACACAATGGCCACTAGGGGCACATACACTCCTCCCACCATTAACATATGTCCCTGGTGTAGCTCACAGTAGGCTGGGTCCTCATAAACCCTCTTATTACTGCAAATACCCATGCCCATTTGGTGACACTAGTCAACACAATCAAGCCTGTATAAATTTGACATGATTGAGCAGCTCTTAGCTCATTTCCACAGAGCTCAGCAATGCTTGGTGTCCTCAGCTGTGCCTAAGAAGTTTTTATCTTGCATCTGGTGCCATCCAGCCAAAGCAAAGTACTTTCACTGAATAAACCCATTTTTATAAGCAGTTTAAAGTGCACTGCTGTTGGTATCTTGAATTACTTATTGCCCCTCATTGTCCGTGTCCCTTTCCTTATGTTTGTTTAAGTTTCAGTTTGGTAGAATTGCACTTGAAACACCCTTTTATTATGTTTTTACATTAGAAGGACTGTGTCATCTCATGGCAGTAGGTGTTTACTTGGTCTGTATGAGTAGGGAAACACACAAATGAGCTCTAACTGAAGTTGTTTTATTGACCAGAGGGCTTATTAGTTAGTTTTCTGTATTTTCAGTGCTGGTATAAAGTCAGCAAATTTGCACTGAGCTGCTTACTAGACCAGTGCCCTGTACAGAAACAAACAACTAGAACCAGATTTTCTTGTAGAACTGCCCATATAGCGGGACCCTATAAAACAGTATATGCAGAGCAAATAACTTGCGCACTGACAGGTTTACAATAGCTAGTTTGCATGGTGAGTGACAATACCATTAAATTTAGTACAGTTTGGTATTTTATAGCCTATTCTGCACCCCCCCCAAAAAAAGCACCTTTAATAGACTTCTGTTAACCCCGCATGCCACACCCTTGTAGCGCACCAATTAGAGGACTGAACAACATGGATATGGAATTTCATAACTTCTCTGGATATGGCTATCTTGAATCAATGTAGCAAGTGTCTCATGTTTGCTGACAACCACTTATTCTACAGAGTAATAGATACAGTATGTGAGAAGTTTACATACACATTGTCACTGGAGGCTAAACTCTTGCAAACAAGCATACATCAGATTGTCAAAAACACGCACACAACACGCACCACACATAGCAGACAACACACACATAGACCAACATATGCTGAGGCACTTAAATGCAATATTCCTAAACACCAAAGGCATTCCCTAGACCACCCATCGGCAAAGATTATCCTCAGCAAACCCAAAAGCACTCCATTAAAGCAACACATAACAACACACATACAGCCACACTCACTCAGTTCAGCCCCAAATACAAAGCCCATAAGACAAGTAAACAAGTTCCCAGGACTTAAGTCATACGGGACTCCAATGTAAGACATGCTAATGCCCCTCTAACAGCACCAAACAAGGAGAAATTATGGTTCCTTGCCTATCTGGAGCCAGGATACACCAAATTATGCATGCACACACTACTGTCACTGCACCACAGGTACCAGTATGATTCCATCATAGTCATGTAGGTGTAAATGACCTGAGATATACCTCACTAGACTATATGACGAGATACACTACAGTTCTCTCTATGTTTCACAGGCTGATATGAGGTTAAAATTGAGCAGTATTTTACTTTCACCAAGGATGAAGCCAAAATATAAACAAAATATAATTGATTTTAATAACTGGCTGAGTTTCTGATGTCATTCTAACAGAATCCAATATTTATCAACATGAGAAGACATGGTTAACAGACCATGTTACTTTGTCAAGGATGGTCTACACCTGTCCCTTCTTGACTCTGAAATACTGGCTAAAACGTTATCCTTCCCATAAAGCTTTTCTTGGCAATTTGAAACTGACAAACCTACCGACATAGAAAAATCAACTCAACTGAACATCACGGTGTTCCTTCTCAATGCCCAGAGCTTAAGCAAAAAAAAAAAAAAAAAAAAAAAAAAAACATTCCCTCCAAGCCCTCCTCATCCTGAAGAATACAGACATCTGTGCAGCTACTGACACACATTTAAAGCCTCAGTGAGTACCCGGCCAGTGCAAGGTATCAGAGCTTTCTACACTTTTAGACCAGTATCTGCACAGACAGGGACTTAAAGTGGAAGTGTCTAGATATACATCAATAACAAGCATACCTCTTGGTTGGTTAAACCTCATAAGGGAAAATGCTGCAATCCCCCCTCCTCCCCCATCACATCCTCCCTGGTAAAGTCTGGCCATAAAGCTGTCTCCTTCAAAATCAACTCAGTAACCCCAGTAAACCCAGTAACAGCAATTAGTCTAAGGCAAACTACTTTTTGTAAACTCATTAGCACCTACTGAGTGTGGAAGTTCACAACTCTAGAAGCCTACACTCATCTTGCATTCCAGAGCATTTTCTAAAAAATAAGCTTAAAAAGCATAAGATAAACAAACATAAATATTTTGTGAACAATAAAAGCTATTAAAACTGAACAAGTAGCTATCAGTAAGAAGTATTATTTACATTAATAATAGTCAATGCATTCATAGTCTATACTGTAATATATCATAATGCACACATACCCCAAATTATATTTTTTCTAAACGTTCACTAACAAATTTTCATATCTTGAAAACTGTACAACCCAGACATATATTGTTAGAACATTTTTGTTAACCAGACATAAGTTTCACTTGACAACAATAAATTCCTGTAAAAGTGCAGGTTTATTGAGATATTTACAGAAATATGAAAACATACGCTTAATTATATAATTAGCAAAATAAATAATAGTGGATGTCACTCAAGATGTGCAACTTACAGCACAAATAATAAAGAAAGTTTTCTTCATTAACATCTAAGGTTTCACGAATGTCATGCAGCAGTTTGTAAATCACTTGGTTTTGGAAGTATCAAGTACCTATGGAAATATTGCTTGTTTTCATAACTAATAAAAACAACTAGCAATATTTCCAGTATAGTGTAATATAAACCAGCATTGGCGGTGAATTGTCCTGTCTCTCACACTGATGGCTGACACTATACATATCAATAAGAAGTAGGTCTCTTGGTTATGAAAATGTAATCATAACTATGAAAATACGAATAATAAGTGGCAAATATTAATTTCTCTACTGTAGGACATCCTAGACTAACAATCTTGGTGGCATTTTGTTAGTAACTCCCTGCCCTTTCTAATATTACATATTAATAGCTGATAAGTCACTTTGTTAAAGAAGCCAGACCCATAAAACGTCTGGATGCCACAAGGAGGTATGGGTGTGAAGTGGAAATATAAAAAAAAAAGGTGTTAAATGCACGACTGAGTTAAGCCATCATTTATCAAAAACCACTGTCCCTCCAAACCCAGAGAAAACAGCAGCCTACACTGAATTATTCAGAAAAACTCTGTACAAAGATGCCAGTGGCTACACAAAGGGGGCTGCAGTACCTAGCAGAAGTAAGCCCAAAACTAACTAAAAAAAACCCCCACCCTGGTGACATCTCAAATTAAACAGGTTATACAACAAAAGAAAAAAAATCATAGCTAAAATCAGAAAGCCCAAATCCCATAAAGCTAAGAACTCTGTCATCAAATTAAACAGGCATATAACAAGGCTAATTAAGTCCAATAATGCCAATTTTGAGGTCAAGATTCCCTGCCAAGCAAAAGACAACCATATGGCCTTCTCATCTATGTCAGAAACCTCAAAGGCAACACACAGCAGTGTGCAGAACTGGTGGTAAATGATGCCACATTCACTGAGCTGGGCAACATAGAGAATCTACTGGCTGACAAATTCAGTTCCAACTTTACCTTCCACTCACCTGCAGCCACCCCTCCAAGAATTACCTTCAAACATAATCCCTCCACCAATAAAAAGACAGCATGTCCTGGCTGCACTGGTTAAGGCTAAAAATGCAGCACAAATAGGCCCAGATAACATCCTGGGATGCAGCTTGGATAGTCTAAAATATGATCTATCAGGGCATCTGGCATTACTGTTTGACTACAGTCTCAAAACAGTCTTCACGCCATGAGAATAGGGGACTGCAACAATCATCCCTCTTCATAAGGGTGAACCATTAACAGATCCCAGAAACTTAAGCGCCATTAGTCTCACCAGTCTTATATGCAAAGCCATGGAAAGAATTAATATGGAAATGAACAGCAAAAATATAAGAGCTCTTCAGACATTGGATTCATCCCACTTTGGCTTTGTCAAAAGTAGGTCATGCCTTCTGAACTCCTTTGAGAAGGTCAAGAAGGCAATGAATGAGGGTAAAAAGATGCATTCTGCCTACCTTGACCTTGCTAAGGCATTTGATACAATACCCACTTGGGCATTGTTAACAAACTTATGGAATTAGGCATAAACCCCTATCTAATGAACTGGATATCAGCTGGCTCACAGATAGCACCAGTCACCAGTAGAGTCCTTCAGGGCACCATGCTGGGCCTGCTCCACAGTGGCATGTACTTCTTGGAAGCTGAGGTCAATGACAAAGGTCTCTGCCTGGCCAAGTTCTTGGATAATTGCAAAAAGGAGCCGTCATAAAATCTGTCCAAGACAGACTTACAAAAGGTTCTAGTATAGGCAAACGACTGGTGCCAAAGTCATGGCTTAAAACTCAATGCCAAGAAATGCATTTTATTACCTTTTGGGAAGTTGGCCACCTCAGGAAACTACATCATTGATAAAACACCCCCTAAGAGTTGACTCACTAGACAGGGATCTGGGAACACATGTACAGAGTAACCTGGCCTTCGACCAAAATGCGTCCAAGGTAGTAAGGAAATCATTCTATGTTGCTCAACATATAAATGAGTGCCTGGTATCTAGGTCCAGGGAAGTAATTGTTGCACCGCTACACTCAGCCCTCGTCAGACTCATCAATAAGTATAACACACCCTTCATTATGCACCTGACACATGCAGCAACTGCAATGTCTGCAAAGGTTCCTTACAAAAAGAAGACAGGATATGGGGACATTCAAAGATGCTTAGTGTTTCTGTGAAATGCTAAGTACCTCAAGCTGGTGTTTTTTTTCAGTTTACATCATAAAATGTGGCTAGCTAGTGCTGCATTCAGAATACATTGAAAATATATGCATTCCAGATGCAAAATTAGCCTCATTCTAGTGAAAGTACATGAAAATTTTAAAAAATGTCTTGTGGTACTAAGTGCTTCCTAGAAGCTATAAGCATTTCTTAATACCCCCACCATCACCACAGTGGTTCTTGTAGAGGGACAGTTCTCCAACAGAGGCACTGAACCCACCCCAGAGCAATCCCAGCCATCGCTGTAAAGGGGCTACAGAAATGACATGCATCAGCACAGCAAGCAGCAAAGGTTGCCGAGCTGATATACAAAGCAGACAGAAAGGCTGTATGCAGCCTTTAAAATGATTCACAGCCAGCCCCAACACACCCTGGCTATACACTATTCCAGCCAGTCTAAAATAAGGCATTAACCAGCAAGAGACCACATCACTGGCAGTGCTGCAACATCTCCGAGATGACAGAAGGAAAGTTGAGCTAGTCTGAGAGGTACTCTGTCCCTTCCCCATACCTGTACAACAAATACTGAGCCAACAAACATACATGAAGAATCATAGGTTCATAGGTTGGTACTAGGCTATCGGCCCTAGGGCCTCTACAAGCCTAGCCATACAATTCCCTGGCTATTTCTTCCCACAGTATTTACTTCCCTGGACCCCTGTCTACCAGGGCAACTGACGTGATCCCCGAGGTGAGTTTCCTATCTCCCATCCAATCATCAAGGTTCCTTTTGAAGAGGGCCAAAGAGGCGCTCTGCTTGACATGTATGTGCAGTCTGTTCCAGAGTCTGGGGAGTCTCTGGGTCAGGAACCTATCCCTCCAGCATGTTTTGTTCATTGTGATGACAAGGTTTAGATCCCTGGAGCATGTGGCTCTGACGGATTGGGATTTCTTTAAGTGTAGCATGTCCAACAGCTCTGGGTTTGAAATGGCCTTGTATGTTAAACAGAGATTGCCTCTGAGTATACGATATGCGACAGAGTATAGGTGGAGTTTTTTTAGATGGTCAGCATACGGCATCTGCTTTAGACCTGTGATTCTTTCAGTGAGGTATTTCTGTAGCCTTTCCAGTTGTTGCAGATGTCTTGAGAGGTACATACCAAACGGGGCATTGTATTCTATAATGGGTCTAATGAGGGATGAGTACAGTGGGACAATGACCTCCTTTTTCTGGATGAAAAGCCCTTAGTGATGAGGTGTGCCACATAGAAGGATTTCCCGACTGTTGTGGCGATATGGTTATCGAAGGTGAGCCCACTGCCCGCCTGTGTCCCTAAGTCTCTTATCACACTTTCGGTGTTTAGTGTACTGCCACCTATGTGGTAATTCACAGGTACATGCTTTTTTCCCAAAGGGGATAACTATACATTTCTTGGCATTGAGCTTGAGCCCATGGCCCTGGCACCAAGCATCTGTTTCTGTAAGGCCCTTTTGTAGAATATCCACATCATTTGGGGATTCAATAATGGCTCCCAGTTTGCAGTCATCTGCGAACTTTGTTAGCCAGAGTCCCTTAGTGTTGGCCTGTACTTCAGAGAAGTAGATGCCAAACAAGAGCAGTCCCAGGACTGAACCCTGAGGTACTCCACTTGTCACTTGTCTGGAGCTGGATTTGGAGTCGGCTACTTTTACAGTGTGGGTTCTGTCAGTAAGCCAGTTGGCAACCCATTGAGTGACATAGGGATTAATGCCCAGCTTAGTAAGTTTATCTATGATTCCAGAGTGGGGGATGGTGTCAAAAACCTTGGCGAGGTCCAGATAGCCTGCATGGACCACCTTGCCCTTGTCCATGGCTCTGAGGACTGAGTTGAAGAAGTCAATCAGGTTCAGGAGACAAAATCAACTCTTCATGAACCCAAACTGTGTGGGGTCCAGTGTTTGAAGGTTGCCAGTGTCTTTGTTTATAAGTTCCATGATAATACATTCCATGGCCTTACAGATCAGGCTCATCAGACTGATGGGGCAGTAGTTCCTGGGATCCAAGTTGGATCGCCCCCTTGTGGAGTGGGATAACCTAGTTGTGCACCACTCAGTGGGCACGAAGCCTGAGGTGAGGCTAAGATTAAACATGACACTTAGGTGAGGTGCCAATTCATTTTGTAGTTCATGTAGTACACAACCTGGGATGTCATCTGGTCCCATGGATGCCATATTCTTAGCTTTGGAGAGTGCATTTTTTACCTGTGTGGCCATTACTACCGGAATTTGGCAATCTTTCAGTATTGGGATGGGCCCTTTAGGGGGTGAGAGGGGGTGAAGTTTGCACTGAATCAATCTGCCAGGATACTGGCAATATCCTTGGGATCAGTATATTTAATGCCATTCCGTTGTAGCTCAGAGCAGATCTGAGGATTGCCATTTAGATTCTTGACATAGCTATAGAATGCCTTGTGGTTGTCTTTGGAATCTTTGGCAATTTTATTTTCATAACTAGCTTTGGAGAATTTTTTTGTGGGATCTCAGCTTCTTACTGAGGCTGGTTAGGGAGTTTTTTTGCATCCTGGGATTTTCATCTTTTCTGCAACAGTTTCTTCCTTTTGTTGTAAAGTTTTTTTATGGCAAGGGGCCACCACATTGGCTTCCTTTTTTGGAGGAGACCGTCATGGTTTTATTGGGGATGGCACGATTCATACATGAGTTGATGTGCTCGTACAGTGCCATAGTGTAGGATTCAGCATGGGTGTCATGAAGTTTGTCACTTCTGATTTGAGTAGCATGAAGTTGGCTTTGGAGAAGTTTTTTATGGAGGTTTCCCTACTGGGGGGTGGGGGTGGGATGTGGACATGAAGGGTGATTAGCTTATGGTCAGACCTGACCAACGAGGGGGTGACCATAGGTGTGGAGCATCGGTTTCCCATGTTGGTAATGACCAGGTCTAGGATATTGGAGCCCCTGGTGGGACTAAGGATTAATTGATCCAGGGTGTTGGAATTTATGAATTCCAAGAACCGTTGGGCAAAGGTGTTGGTACGCAAGTAGTTTTCCCAGTTAATGGCAGGGTAGCTGAAATCACTCAGTATTAGGGTGTTTGGTTGTATCTTAATATTTTCCAGTATGTTTAGAAAAGAGTATTGGGAATCTTAGGGCATGGTGGGGGATCTGTAGCAAGCTACAATTTGGATTGCAGTCTTACTTAGCATTAGTTGCACCTGAAGAATTTCAGACGCATTGTGTTGGGCAACTAGCATGATGTTGTGAATATCCTTGGTGAATATGGACACTCCTCCACCTTTAGTGTTTCGGTCCTGGTTTGGTGGCCAAAAAGTGTGGTAAGAGTTGTAGCCTGGTATTGCAGGGGTGCTCTCTGGAGCCTTGAACCAGGTCTTAGTTATTGCACAGATATCGATGTTCTCCATTTTTAGGAGTGCCTCGAGAGAGTGCATTTCGAGGTTTAGATTTCTAGCATTGAGTAGCCTTACCTTCAGATTTTGCATACTTGTACCTGTTATGGTGGTGATTTTGTCCTTTAAGCTTTGCCTAAAAAAGGCACTATAGGGGTGGAAAGAGCCTTAGCCAGTAACCTGAACCCCAGGGGCAACAGGCGCAGACCATCTCTGGCAAAGCATCGTGGTCTGTTAATCATGACATACCAGGCAGACAGATACTGGATCCCCTTTAAATGACACCAGAAGCTTAGCCAATTGTTGAAGTAAATCATTTTGTCCTTATACTGTGGTGGTCATAGCTGGGTTTGGCATAATGGATAAGGTCTTCATCTCACAGCCACAGGGACCACAGTTTCATTCTAACCACACTTTATTGGCAAGGCTTAAAATGGCTCTTCAGAGAAGATAGCCTAGTATTCACCTATGAACATACTTGAAAAATAATATTCACAATCCTGGATTATATCCAATGCTGTAATAATGGAAACTTAAAGTAGTTAACATATCTTCAAGAACTATTGGGCAGTAACGGACCGGAACAGATATTGTTAAAACATATATAAATCACTTTCCACTATAAGTGATAAGTAATTAAGCAAAAAAAAATAAAAAATACTCGACAGAAGGTGTTGTGCTTCAAAACTTGGAATTATGGTACTACCACCTGACTTGAAAAGAGAATGCTAGCGAAGAAAATGCTGAAATTTTGAATGACACCTTTGTAACTAGTGGTTTCTTCAAGTTTATCCAACATACAGTTTGTCAAAAAATGGTCATAAAAATATAAATGTAATTTATTTTATCCACACCAACTTAATCTGGAGTCCTGTTGACATCTTTGGTCCGCCATCCAACCTACCATAACATCATCTATTGGCAGATAACACAGAGGACTAAAGCTCTGATTTGTTAATGAACTCCTTACTGTGCCAAAGCTGGAGGGTTTGAATCTTTAGGGGGTACAAGGCAGGCTTAATGGTTAATTTATTTACCTCAAAGGCACAAGGTACAGGGTTTAACTCTCACCTTTTGTCGCTGTCTGGTTATTGGCTAGACGTGTAATAGTCTGCAAACTGATTGTCTAGTATTTCCCTATTAACCCACTTACTACCAACTTTCCAAAAGTGTGTTAGCCTTTTGGCTACTGAATTTCTTGCCAGAGTACTGACCAATGACAATCATCTGCCAGTGTTAAGGAATGTATTTATTTTTGGTACTACCATTTAGACTGCCCCTGCTCCTTAAACATTAACTTGTTTGATGTCTTTATGCACACAAAGTCATCTTTCACAATGATGTTTTGAGGCACCTTTAACCAATACTTATTTTACCAAGAGAAAGATTTTTGCTTTCCACCAGAGAAGGCTTCTACCACAGACCACGCTATCCCTCAACATAAAAAAGGATGGGCATCTATTTTTCCTATATCCACAAAATGGAAAATGTCACTGCATTCAGCTTGCTTGGCCAGAAGGATATGTAAAAAGACATGAATATTACAAATTACTAGTCATGCTATCGCACGTATTAAAGTAGAATGATCATTTCTCTGAATTGCTTTTTGGTCCAGACTGTGGTTATAAACAGTGCAAGCTACCACACAGAAATGTATTTACAGACGTTATATAGACAGACATTCTATATTTATATTCCAGTGTATTTTTACAGGTTGGCTAAGTATGAATTTTGTAATGGAACTGAATATGTATCTATAGACCTGGACACAAAATAATGAACTTACTCTCTCATTTCAAAGATAAAAACGTTATATGCAGCTGACTCCTAGACTGACACCGTGGACAATCACTACTATCCAGAGAGTTTTCAAGGCCATCTACCTAATGCATGACATGCAAACATAGGGAGGACACTCAGACCCAACATACAAGGCATCACAGATCTGTGTGATGCAGCAGTTAGTGAGGGTTCTATCTCTAACCTTAAGAAACAGGAACTGAAGATTGCTTTTAACCATATTTGACTTTTGACTTCAGGTGAGCAGGCCAGTAACTAACAATGTAAATAATCTTTTGCCCCCACCCCCAAAAAACAAAAATCATGAACCTGACACTGGGGTCTGTACCAGAAATCATTATAACAGTCTGTGGATAGTAGAACGTAGAAGTGAAACATCTTGGCATGTAAACCATGAATGAAGTCAGAATAAACAAGACCTAACAGAAATATGTCTCAAGAATTCAAAAGAAAATTATGTTCATAAAACATGATACAAGAGCAAAATGAAACTCCTTGTACTCTGAGAACTGCTGTCACATATGCAACAGAGAATAAATAACGTCCTCAGCAAGAATAGTAAACACAAAGACCAGGTTCCTGCATGGGCAGCAGATTCGGGCAGCAGGTTCAGACACAGAAGTATAATGCAAGAATGCACAGAACACAAAATAAGGCACAACTAGTGGTAAGAACACAAGTTATTAACCAGAATTTTGTACCAGCTTGTAAACTCCTAGTCTTGTTATAGGCTGCCTGCTGTCTTTTTGCCATGGGCAAAATCAGCCCTATAAATTCAACTGATAAAGAATGAATTGTTTTAGTTAGGACATGAACCTGGGCTCTCTGAAACATTATTCTGTTTATGTCACTGGCTGCAGTACTAAATGGAGAACTGCATGACCTTAAGCACTCTCTCTATCTCAATGCACAAGGCAGCCGTTATACAAATAATTACCTGTTAGAAACACACAGAAGTGTGATATACATGTTATGAAGCACATACAAACCCAACAGAGAAAAGCACTGCCACACAAATCTACTAGAGCATGAATGCAAGTCCCATGTACTAATGTTCATTGGTGAATACCAGACTATCAGTCTGCAGACTATTACAAGCCTAAGCAATAACCAGAGGTGGGAATCAAACCCTGTCACTGTGAGATAAAGTTCTTAACCATTACACCAACCTCATAATGTGCTTCATTATGATTGTACCACTAAAGCAATATCTGGCATTGTGTGCGAATGAGGGAATATAAACCCCAAAAGAAATGTAATCACTTTGACACCATTTCCATGTAAGTATGACATGAAACCTTCTAGTTATGATCTGTATTTTAATATGTATTTTTCACGGTATGGATTTCAGCTACTACTAATTTTTGGTGAGAAGCATTTGGAACTACTGATTGTTTTATCAGTAAAAGTATATTTGATAAAAAAGTTTATAAATGAAAGATATCTATTTTTATCCTGCTAAGAATAAATTACACTGTAACAACACAGAACCTCTTCAGGGTAAACGTCAGGTTAATATTTAGCCCCAGTTATGACTGTTTGCATATGGCACCTTTGGTGTTATGGCCATGCTACATCCCACTTTTATATAAAACCAGCTTGCCCACACCCTATCTTCATGCACTGCTTACTCACTACCTGTGGAGACCCTGGTGTTCCTTACCCTCCATTAACAGCAGCATACAAATGTAATATAATCAGTGAAACTGCAATAGACAGTAACACTTAGACTGCCTAAACAGAGCTCTGACATTTTAAAATGTGGTAGGAGCCACTGTCAGAAATTATGCAACAGAGATTAAATTAAGAAAAGCACATTATCTTTACAAAATGACCCTAGGATACCAGAATGAAGTCCATGTTCTGTTATGCATGATCATTGTTTCAATATATTTATAGTGAATGTCACTGGGTAAGTCTGGACTCAGTTTCAGACACTGCTGGCTTTAGATGCCAAGCTAGCTACTGACCACTGCTGTTCCATGAATTAAGCCTAGAAACAGATTTCCCAGAAGACAGTTTCTGATTTAAGTTCTGTTCCTCACTCAGAAAGGGCATATGGCTGGAGGTTCCTTCACCAAACAACAAGATGTGGATACAGTATCCCTCTGAGATGCAGTGTACACTAATTAATCCAACACCATTTTTTGTTCAGGCAGCTAGATACCCCCATTCATAATACTTAGCAGCACAGACTGTTCCCATCCACAATGGCCTCCATCTGTGGACAAGCACTGTGTCATGATGGATATATCTTCATTGCTCTTGAGTACAAGTAATATGCTTTAAGTCCATGTAACCTTAATTTAGTTGTCCTTTAAACATTCACCTCTTGTTTCTATTATTCTTTCATCATGTTCTGTTCTAGTGTCTTTTACTCTCTATTGTTTTACACATTGCTCAAACTTCTGAGTGTTTAACATAATCATTTCTGCTGTACTCACTGCTTGCCTTTTCATGGCATGTCACTGTGTTAACTGGACCAATCAGTACTTAAATCATTGTGTTGTATTGTGCTTCTTATGTTAATTTTGATCTGTAAATTACAAAGCTTGGTGGTTTGGCTGATGACTTGTTCAAGCCCATTAAGTCAAGACGGATAAACTGACCATTGCTTTGACCAAAGCTTTAACTTCTTTTTATGTGAGGGGTCCTGTATATAGGATCTAAACCTCTGCACTCCTATACTTACTAAATCATACTCTCAGGTCACAAAACCTCACAGAAAAAAAAATAAATTTAAGTATTAATTAATCAGTCTTAACTGGTATTTGAGGATTCTTTCATTAATCAAACAATCAATTTCCAACCAAAGAGAGAACTGCGATTCTGTATAACTCTAATTATATTACTTTGCAACTGGTGCACCACATCCCATGAGGCTACTGGAATTGCTTAGGTTCTATCATTATATTGTCATTGTATTTTGGTTTCTACTTCTTATAACATAAACTGAAATCTGTTGTCATCTATGTCAAACATTATAGCTAATATCTTAAACTGTCCTTAGGAATTTTCCTGAATATCTGTTTTCAAATGCATTTGGTTATGAGTCCTTGAAAATCAAGACCTGGTCTGTTTAGCCTTCACAAAAAAATGAAATTGTTTTATATGATTTTCACCTGTTTCACATGAGATGGCCATTTAACTTGCTACCTATGCAAGGTTAACTCTCCTCTTCTGACTATCCTGTTGGTGACATACCTCCTGCAATCAGGGTAGCTGACAAGCATACAAAAGCATAAACTGTTCCTTCTGGATGCTCACTGCTACAAAAATACCCCATATATATGTTACAAATAGAGTTTTATCTCAGTTACAGGAAGACAGCACAAACAGTGCCAATGGATTTGATCATCAGTGCAATTAGCTGCATTTTCCATAAAAATACTGTGTGATGTCCTTACACTGGCTCAATGATCAAGGAGCCTGAATCCTTACCACTGACACTGGAGAGGGACGTGCACTTGGATTACAAATTGATACACTCACTATTTCCAGATGCAGACCTCCCTGCATCAAGCACAGTTTCGCTTAAGAGCACACAGAGCACACATTCAGCTCAGGGTCTGGGTTTCTCTATCTGCCTCTCCCCAGGTGTCCTATAAAGCTCCCCACTGGCACTCTGAAACTAGTGCTTCGTGTCCCTGCCCCAAGTTGTTGACACACACACACACACTCTTTGAGATTTAATTTTCACACACACACACACACACACACACACACACACACACACACACACCTGGGAAAGGCTGGCACAGATTACCCACTCTACCAACTTTGCCCAGACTATAAGGTAGATTCACTGATACCAGTCATACCTCTCAAACTTACCAAATTCATTGGTATTTACAGGTTTTGAGGGCAAAATAATAGGGTGCCCCGAATTCCTGAGTGACCCCTTTAATTCCCGATTTTTTTGAATTTTTTTTTAATATAACTTTAAATTAATGGCTGGCATCAACACACATCACCAGCATACAAGGGGGGATGATGACATCAGCTTTGGTCGGAGATTTGGATTGTTTTGGAGAGAATATAGCAGCTTCTCTGAGTCAGGTGGCTCAGCCACCAGGTACATAAAAAAGAATTAAAAAAATGAAGTGTAACTGTATTTTATGGGATTGTTGTGTAGCTGAATTCTGTTCAACATGCTTATGAAGCATACTTAAGCAGACACAGATGGCTGCTACTATGTACTATGTAGTAATGTTATTTATTTTCTGTCCTGTTTTACAAAATTCCCTGGTCTCAATAAGCACTTCTCCACTGTAAGCATTTTAAACTTGAAATCTTTAGAATATTAATGCTGTACTGTGGTTTTATATGGTTTATTCATAGTTATGGATTCTTAATACCATATAGTTTTATAACAATGTGTTTCTGTGAAAGCATGATGTACAAGTCATGACTGACTATAGGTTGTATTTAAAGTTCGCTTTTGGAGCTTGAATTGTTTTGATGAAGTGACGAAAGCATTTAACAATTTCTTTTCTTAAAGCGTTTGGTGTAATGCATCCTGCGCTGTTTGGTGCTTTTGTTTTGTTTTGTTTTTTCCTTAGTTTGCTTTGGCTGTGCATCTGTGACAAATTTTGTGTATTGGTATGAGAACTTTTTCACCTGTCTCGATTCTCCTGGCAGAGTAGTGGTTTTGCCTGTACAGACACCCATGGATTTAGAGTCCTTGAAAAACCTGACTCAGATGGTTAATGAGCTAACCCAGGTTTTTGCCTATATTCGTTCAGGTCAAGGGTAAATGACTGATTGTTCTGGTGTTTTACAGGACATGTACAGTTTGGTGGGACTGGGACTATACCTTCACAGTGGTGACCTCCTCATAAAATTAATAAAGTTGGAGCTTGTTTCTCGAGGGACATTTCCAACAAAATGCCTCTATAAAACTGTATTCCATTAATGAGTGGTTTAAGGAAAATGGGCGGCCACGGTGGTGCAGCGGTTAGCATTGCCGCCTCACAGCAAGAGGTTCTCCAGTTTGATTCTCGGCTGGGGTGCCTTCTGTGTGGAGTCTGCATGTCCTCCCTGTGGTTGCGTGGGTTTCCTCCGGGTGCTCCGGTTTCCTCCCACATCCCAAAGACATGCTGTAGGTGGATTGGACACTCTAAATTGGCACTAGGTGTGAGTGTGTGCATGTGTGCACCTTCTGTGGAAGGTTGGGCGCCGGGCTGGCAACTCGACACCGTAAAACTCCACTGCCAATCATGAGCGGACAGATGATGTGGCAACCCCAAACCGGGAAAAGCCGAAAGAAGAAGAAGAAGGAAAATATGGAATTTGGAGATGTTTGTAACACTGGTGATATTGCTTTAATATACTGTTGCATTTATTTGAAAATAAATTACAGAAGTACTATAAACTTTAATATGAGAATACATACTTTCATGAGTGTTTAAAGGTATGCTGAGTGCCTAAAGGTTTATGGTACTGGAAGTTCCACACAGGTCTGGTGGAAGGCAACAATTTACAAAAATAACTTTTAAGGCATTTTGATAAACACAGAAATAAGTTAATTGTGGTTTTGATTACAGCCAATAATCAAGACTTGGAGAAGCTAGAGGCTGAGATCACATCATTGAATACTTCCATTACACAGAATTTGTTATTTGTTCAATGAGTCACATTATAACAATCTCTTTGTGAAGGCAGATTCTTTAATTAAAGATGTACTACTCAGAAAATAAAAAAGTTGCAAAAAGATAAAAAGGAATATTTTTAACAGTTAAGCCTATCCATAGCCTGGTTTTGTAGTAGAGAAGGCTGATATACAACAGGATTTGTAGTATGTAGTTTGTATGTAGTATGTAATTTGTAGTATGATGATGTATGACAGGATTAGTAGTTGAGAAGGATGACGTACAACAGGATGACTGTGTTGATAAAGATGACCCTGTTCCTTACCAGTCTAATTTATTTGCAGATGACGAGGAGGAGGTCCCTTTAGAACTTCTACAGCTCTGTCAGTTACAGCAGTTAAAGAATCAATCTCTTGGTTCTTCCAACATGAGGTCACAGGAATAGAATCAGTGAGCAATGAAGACATTAAGCTGGAGAGGGAGAAATTGTGGCAACTTCCAATGCAACAGGAGGTAAACCTGGTGGTTATCATTACTAATACAAAAAAAAAATACTAAATATACGACTTTAACAGGCAAAGCTTTCAGGTTAGCAAACCCTTACGCTGTACAAATTAACACAATCTAATACATTTAATTTAAAAACACAACCTCATAAAAACACCCGTCACATATAGCATTCAGTTAAACATTTAGCATATAATTATGTGGTTATCATTACTAATGACAACTGTGATTAAAAATATTTAATGCCAGTGACTGATATTACTACAGATCATGTCTTTCATCTTGGATGATAAGTGTTTTCCTGAAATTTACTGCAAATACCCATAAGATTCACACAGTAGCAAACTCTGTCCTCTAGTTAGTTATACCCTCCACTACTTTTCTATAAAGAGAGACTGCATAACATCCAGCAAGCCCTCCCCCATCACAGCACAACAAAACTCTATTAATCACAGTTGATTTTATATTTATGATGAACGGAGGATGGGTTGGCATGTGGATTGCAGCCCCCTTGCTAGATGTGGACCTTCCTCTTTCACTAGCAGTTCATTTTATATTCATAAAAGAAAATTGTATTTTAGTTTAATACAAATTCAAAGTCTGATAAAAGTTCAAATGTTAATACATGTAAAACACTATTGTTCTGGTCATATTTTGTGTTTAATATTTTGTCTGTTCTTCAATTTGCATTTGAATGTTGGTACCCCACAATTTCATTGGAGTGGGTGGGGTTGCATAATAATGCATGCAAATTTTATGTTCATCAGTATACAGACTTTTTGGCCAGTTGTACCTACTTTTCATGGGCCTTTGTCCAGATTTCTGTTTCCAGGTTGAGAGGTATGCCACCAGTCAGTTACTATAAAGCTCTTAAAAGGGTATCCAGTTATGCTGTGTGAAGTTAATATTAATACAAATGGTAATGTTGACCAAGCAGTAAGGCTTTTAGGAGTGGCCAGAGTTATCATCAAATAAATATGTGCAAATACTCTCAAAGCTTAAATATTTTCTAAAAACGACCAGTCACAATGAAAAGTTTAAATGTATTGAATAAAAAATAATAAAAGAACAAGAAAAAAGTAAACATATACTTACAGTAAATCAAAGAGTTGAAAATAACATTGATGGACAGACATACAAATAAAGAAAAGCAATCTCTAAACTAAGCTTCACTAGATTCCTGACTGAAACTAGGAGAATTACTTTTCCCTAATAACTTACTTGATACAGCAAAACACAATGTAATATGTGAGCAGTCTTTCTAGTCAGGTTTCCCAAAACAGAATACTCAATACTCAGAGATTACTCCCTGTAAAATATAATATCCAAAATGGCTTGGTGAATGACCTCATCTGGTCACCTGATTAGGTTCTCACAGTATCCCCCTTTGAAGCTGAGACAGGAATTTAGCATAAGATCAGCACAATACACATCTAAATGTTTATGACAATGCCTGGGGCTTCCCCTCTTCTTATTGAGCTAATGAACAAAGTCTTCTTCCAGGCACACCATCTGATGTCCTATTCAGCACTATGGGGTACCATTTTAATGGTTTAACAGCTCATTTACAGTCCCCTTATTTTTCTTAAAGTAAGCTAGCTGATTAACCTCTGCTGTCCCAGTATCCTCTATTAAAGTGTATACATTTAATTCAGTTACAGTAATACTGTACATTTCTTTTCATTCCAGCAGGGTGCACTGTTGATACATTTTAACACAAGCAAACATAACAAATAAATTTTCAGCACAAGTATCTGTACAAATCAGCTTGATATACAAATGACATAATAATTTACAAAATTCCAGCTTGCTGCGCTAGCATACATCATACATCCACTGCCCTACTTCTGGCATGGCTGGTAGTACGTCATATTGTCACATACTGCACTACCAAACATGAAACAATATCCTGCACAGACTCTGCCCTTACCCTAATTATAAACTTAAACTAAATTTCTAATCTTAAACCTAATCTTAACACTAAACCTAGCACTTAACCATGACAGTAGCTTAACTCCAAATCTTAAACTTAAACCTATCCTTAACTACAACCTCAAACTGCAAAACCCCAAACTAACACAGACTCTATCCCTCAAATCTCTGACTGCTTCACATACATACAAAGAGGCATTCAACCAACTGGCCTTTCATTCCATGTGACACTGGATGCAGTATTCTACCAAACCATATTTGACCAAGTGGTCTAGATAAAAAAGCACGGTCTATCAGTGTAAGAAAAAGAACAACCTACCAATCAGCAGTTTCAAACTGCAGGAAGAACACAGGAAGTTAACACAAGGAGAATCAGCATGATTTTAGGTAATATCAGTTTACATGGAGGCATCAGTGGAGCGGCTTATGTTTTTTATATCACTCTTGAAGCTCTTTCATGCTTCTGAAGGCAGCCTGCCTATAGGACACACATTCAGCTGTTTTAAGAATTTCATTGTCAGGAAAGATCCTCAGAGTGGTAGTACTGTGGGAGTGAGAATGAAAAGTTAAAGAAAGAACCATGATGAAAAGTTAAAGAGAGAATCATGATCCATAGCTGAAGTTGTAGCACAGTATTAGAAGATGGTGAGGAAGGTTTAATGTGGATTAGATTACTACTGATCATGTGGAAAAGTTCTGAGATATAAGTTTAAGCTCAACATGTGTTTAAAATGAGTAAACAGTTGGAACTCAAGCTAAGAATTGAACCTTAGAGCGGTACATGAAAATAGTAAGGAACAGAAGGCTTGCTGTAGGAATATGATGCAAGACATATGTATCATTTGAAGCAGAAGGAAAAGACCCCACAGTTTATACCTTTAGTACAGGGAAAATAATAATTGTTGTTTTATTCAGATACAGGTGTAAAGGATTAAAGAAAAAATACTGGTTTAGTTTTGGGAGAATATGCCATATAGTTAAGTGTGAAAAGTTAGGATGATTGCATGAGGAGTTATGTATTTGGTGACAATAACTATAACTGTGGAATGCCCAGGAATGGAATTTACTGAAAAGTATAGCACTTTGAAGACCTTGCTGAGATACTAAACACATACAAAATTATGTAAGACATGTTTACCATTTATTGTGTATTGGGATGGAATGGAATTTTAAATGATATTTTGTAAGAAAAAAAAAGTTGTTACAGCTGGGTTACATATGATAAACAGAAAAGAGTATGAAAGTGCCTGAGAATTTAAATATGTATGCCGTTAAAGTGGTAGTACATTTAATGTATACTGTATAAAAAAATGGGGCCTGCATGGAGGGGATGTATGTAGAGCAATAGTGACAAAGATATAGGATTTATTAATAAAATAGATTTTAGTATAATGTCAGCTGACACCCAAATCTAAACTTTGAATTAGTTAAGAAATTTGGTATACGAGGAAAACGGAACACTGGTATGACATTTGTATATGTGGCAGTTAAGTGTTATAAGATGTAGAATGTTTTTAGATTAGGAGATATAGAGATTATATGCATACAGGGAAGGTGATTTAATATGCAAAAGGGGGAGTATTGATTTAGGATGAATGGAGTGGTTATAAAAAATGATGGGAGCTATGAAGTCTGGCAAATAAGAAAAAGGAAAAAAATTGCTGCAGAACACCACTATGTTCAAGGATTCAATGAAATGAGCCAATCACTCCTCAGTAATGCACCCGCCTATTTTCAAGGCGGGTTTCATTGGAACTAGTTCATTAAGACCAGGATGCCTATGAGCCATAAGTTCAATTATCCATCTGGTTTCCTCAAGTTCTGTCAGATGTTTTATGTCACCCCCCCCCTCCCCCCTGTAACTTTTTCTCATATTCCAAATGGCCCTAAATGTAAAGACCTGTCCGTCATTCTGGTCAATGTGCCTAAAAAGAGCATTATGTGAATTTTTGGTTCTAATAGCTGATAAATGTTGTAAAACCCTCAGTTTAAACATACAGTTAATCTTGCCTACATAGAAACATACACATTGTTGGCTGTTGCCGTGCTTAAATATTATCCAATACAATAGTAAGTTATCTGAAGAAGGGCTTGAGAAGTGGACAACTTTAGCATGTGTTTTATTCATTCTAGTGTTGTTTGTCGACATTTTATTAAATCCTCGAACATAGTGGTGTTCTGAAGCGATTTTTTTCTATTTGGACTGTGTTGCGCTCAGCAGACCGTTGGTGAAGTGTTTACAACATTTTTTGCATAAATAAGAAAAAGGGTGTGGCAAGAATATGTATAAATTAACTCTAGACAGGATGAGAGAGGAACATGTTGGGTCAGTCAATGTAACTGGAGAAGCTAAACAGTGCAAAATATCAAAGTCTATGGAGGTAAGAAGTAAAAGGAAAACGGACCTAATATAACTTTAACATGATAAAGAGAGGGAGAGGACAGGACCAAGCAATCACAGTTACAGAACTGATTCCTAACTCCAGTGCCTGGGCATGATTTGTAGCAGTCCCAACACTAAATTCTCTCACCTAACACATTACCAGACAGGATATAAAGCATACACAAACAAAAATGGAAAAGGGGAAAAGACATTCAATGAATCAACAAAATCTTGAGCTGCTGTATATCTGGGCCATCTAATCCTTGGTGAATAAAGGGACAAGCAGCTATGCATAAAAAACAACAGTGAGTCCAAGCTAGGGGAGCAGATGAGCTCTATGCAATCTAAGGTAGGGCAACCAAATAACTATGCATGGGACAGAAATCAGTAGTAGTTCTGGTGGATGCAAGCTGAGAGGAGACAAGTTAGAGCAGGGTACTGCAAAAGTCTAAAGTCACCTGCACACAACAATACAGTGGAACGGTTTGTCTAATTCAAAAATGCTGGTGCAATAGAATGGAGTTAATGCTTATGGGGAGACTGAATTGCCCTTCTGGATACAAGTAGCAGTGGGTGAAGAAGCCTTGGATGGGTTCTCCATGGGGGGGGGGGGGGGGGGGTCCTGTAGACTGCTAAGGCAATGAATGTGTATCTATAGGAAAAGAAAAATGACAGACTACCTTCACAGGGAAAGGAAAATCAATCATCAGGTAGTAGTGAAGCTCTCAGAAAATAATGCCATTTTTTTCTGTAATACATTAGAATATCACAGTTTGAAAAATGCCAGTCTGTCTTTTTTGTCTGAAAAAGGGGGCAGCTTTCTAAACGTCAAGATGAGTCCACTAAGGCTGGGCTGTAGTGTTCACATGCAGGAAGAACTCACATATCCTGTTCTCAGCCATATTGGAAGCATAAATAACAGTGTAAAACCACAACAGGTTTGTTTTTTTTTTTTTGTTTTTTGTTTTTTTTTAATATAAATCAGGAAGCAGTAATTAAAGTGGCACAACAAATTAAAAGCTGAATTTTTTAATACTTAATTTTCACTAGTTTATCATGTGGTATACCTCTTCATCTATGAACAAAAATATGCAATACTGAACTGTATAGAAAGGAAACTAATAAAAAAATCAGAAGAAAAAATCATATTTGTTTTCCTGAAATAATAGATAAGAAACATAAAGGTGAATTTACAGGCACGTGATATAAGTGCACATATTTGAGAGACAGGAAAGTAACGAAATTTCAGGCGTAAGGTCACCGTTTATGTGAAAACTAAATTGATACTTTTAATAGAACTTCCCAATATGGGCAAACATAAAACGTTGCTAGGTAACAGCTATGCTTGGGAATCACTCTGCATGCCAAATGACAAACTGCTGTACTTAAAGCAGAATTTTGATTTTACCATGAATAATATAGGCAGTGCTGATATTAAACAAACTGCACTACAGAGATGTTATCAGATGTCTCTGCTTTCTACTTCTCTTCTACAGCAGAAAAGGTCTGAAGGCCATTTACTGCTTCAAGTACATTCTTAAATATAAAGAAGTATTCTTAGAATAATGACTTCTATTTCATATTGTGTCATGTCCTTGTAAAATATTTATAAAGGTCAGCAGAACGAAAAATGGTATGCAAGGCTGAATCCATTAGCATCGTTCAAGATACTACACAGACATGTTTACCTGTTTTTTGACTACTTCAAGCTTGTTGTTTTTGTAATGTACCAAAGTCTTTTTTCTATATTACACAGATATAACAGATTTAACAGTGCTGATTAATTAGTGATTAGCTAGGAAGAAGGGCTGAGTGTTTTGGACTGCTGTCCATCTGAGGGGGATTCATTTTAAGAAAGACAAGAATCTGATCTACAGGAGAGATGGATACGGTTCTACATTCAGCATCCAGTGGAGACACATTGGCAAGTGCAGTAGAAAATGAGCAGAAGTCGTATGAGACTCACATGACCCTCAAAACTAACGTCAAAATGGAGAATTCCTCTTGGAGACCAAGAATCAGGAAGCACCAGTTCACCAAACAACTCTGCCCTGATTCATCAAGTTGAATAAAAGGTCTTCAGTGTAGTGACCCAAACAATCTGTTTCTGGAAAGCAGTGATGGGGTCCTCATGTTTTACTGTGTTTTCAAGTAGTAGTAAGGGAGTTTTAGATGATGCAGGGAGTACAAGAACACTATTTTCTGAACTTGTTCATAGAAAAAAAAAAACAGTTCTGATATAAAAAACTGCAATCCTATACAAAGCTATTGTGTGTATATTAAGCATGCATATAATTACACATAATATAAACAACAATCTTATTTTATAACCAGTAAGTTCCCCAAATAAACACTAAGAACCATATGTTAACCCTACATTTTGCCTGTATTTGTGACACCATTTTCACATTTGATCAAAGCAGTGTGTTGCCAAAGGTTTGGAATTTAAACAATCAGCATAAAGGCATGCAAATAAATATTTGTACATTTTGCAAAACAGTAGAATCCATGTGACGTTCCATTCACGTACCTTCTAAAGACAATGTCCTCAAGAAATTATATCCCCAGAAATCTCCATCTTCAATTCAGTTATGTAAAATCAATCTGCAAAAACCTTCTTTTCATATTCTTCTCTAGGTACCCTTGATTATAAAGGCATACATCCCACTGACCATGTATTTAATATACGCTAATCTTTAGCCTTGTGAAATGCTGCTGTATTCTATGATGCCTGCAATAATTAAGAAAAGAAAACTATCTTGCTGGTTATTTATGTACAATTTTTTTGTAAATGGAAAAGACCTGACAAGTGGGAGAATGGAGGGGTGGGAGATTGGAATAAAGAGGTGGGTAACTGGAATAATGGTTACGGTGTTTATCTTCTAAACACAAGTTGCAGGGTTTGATTCTTACATTGGGTAATTGGCTAGGCTTAAAATGGCCCACAAAGGCAGTTAGCCCAGTACTAATCTGTGAGCCTGTAAGTATAAGTGCTGGCTGTGAAAAGCAACCATGGGCTTTCAGTTTGATCAAGTGTTATGTCTAAATGCACATAAATGTCAATGTGTTATAACTACAGCACCACATCATCCATTCCCTTATAACTGCTAGTCTAAACTGTCAGCTATCAATATTAGTGCAAATATAAAATATCACACTAAAGGCAGCAAGGATGCCAAATGATTCACTCTTGAAAACAAATTCACTGAAAAGTCCATAAGACTGAGTCAAAGTAATGTTGCGGTTACAATTCCAGTTAAACAGCACAATTAAAGGGCATAGAACCCAACAATGTTAAGACAAAACGTGAGATTCTATTATCATTGTTAGAGCTTTCACAGTAAAACTACTGCTTCTTCAGAAGTTACATAATAAAAGTTGAATTCAAGCACTTTTATACAGCTACCAATCAAGACATAACTAATCATAAAATGCATTTAATCAAACACATGTAAACTAACTAATGATAACACAAACCCATCTGCTTAAAAACAATAATATATATATAACAATTCTATATGAAAATCACATATATATATATATATATATATATATATATATATATATATATATATATATATTAAAAACAAATAAAAATGTTCATCTATGTAAAAATCTAGCTTTAAGGAGAGGTTTCCATGATATTTTTTCATTAAGACCTTGACCTATATCGGCCCTTAATCTAATTACCCATCTAGTCTCATTGGTTTCAGTCCAATTCTCAATGCAACCCCCCCCCCCCCATTCACTTAAAACCACTTTCTGAACAGCTAAACATTTAAAAGTGTGTGTTGTACCATACACGTTGATATGTTTAGCTAGGGCATTATTGTGGGATCCATTTCTAATACTATATACATGTTCCCCAATCCTATCTCTTAAACGTTTATTACTCTTTCCTACATAGAAATGTGTACATTCTCAACATACAGCTAAATAAATCACATTTAAGGAGCAACAGTCTGCATTCACTCTACACGTGAACATTTTTCCGATATCTGGAAGTTCAAAAGACCCCCAACGAGTCAATGTAACTACAAAAGTTACATCTATTGCAGGGAAGCATAGCACAAATTGCATCCCAAGGCAAATCAGTGCCAATTTTAGGATAGCAAAGCATGCATTTTAGGAATTTTTTTATTCTTGAATGAGAAACTTGGTTGCTCCCCTACAATATTCCTAATTTCTGCATTACTAGTTAAAATGGGCCAGTATTTCTTACTACACTATTGTCTTAACTTGTCATAAATGACATACACTACATTGAACATCAAGGGGAAGTATGAAGAGTTACTGAACAGCTGGATAACTACAACAGAGCTAGTAAGGGAGACTGCTAGAAAGGTGCCTCGTGTGATATCTGGACAGAGGAAGGAGGACAAGGAGACCTGGTGGTGGAAAGAGGAAGTACAGGAGAGTATACAGAGAAAGAGGTTGGTGAAGAAGAAGTGGGATTGTCACAGAGATGAAGAAAGTAGACAGGAGTATAAGAAGATGAGGTGTATGGCAAAGAGAGAGGCGGCAAAGGCTAAGGATAAGCCATATGGAAAGTTGTATGAAAGGATGGACACTAAGGAGGGAGAAAAGGACCTGTACCAATTGGGTAGACAGAGGGACCGAGCTAGGAAAGATGTGCAGCAGGTAAGGGTGATAAAGGATAATGAGGGAAACATACAAGCGAGGAGAGTGTGTTGAACAGATGGAAAGAGTACTTTGAAAGGCTGATGAATGAAGAGAATGAGAGAGAGAGAGAAGAATGAAGAGGATGAAGAATGGAAAGCCTTTTGGACCAGATGACATACCTGTGAAAGCTTGGAGGTGTTTATGAGAAATGGCAGTGGAATTTTTAACTAGATTGTTTAATAAAATCTTGGAAAGTGAGAGGATGCCTGAGGAGTGGAGAAAAAGTGTTTTGGTACTGATTTTTAAGAATAAGAGTGATGTGCAGAGCTGTAGTAACTACAGAGGGATAAAATTGAACAGTCACAGCATGATATTATGGGAAAGAGTAGTAGAAGCTAGGTTAAGAAAGGAGGTAATGATTAGTGATCAGCAGTATGGTTTTATGCCAGAAAAGAGCACTACAGATGTGATGTTTGCTCTGAGAGTGTTAATGGAGAAGTACAGAGAAAGTCAGAAGGAGTTGCATTGTGTCTTTGTGGACTTAGAGAAAGCATATGACAGTGTGCCTAGAGAGGAGTGGTGGTATTGTATGAGGAAGTCGGGAGTGGCAGAGAAGTATGTAAGAGTGGTGAGGATATGTACAAGGGTAGTGTGACAGCAGTGAGATCTGCTGTGGGAGTGACAGATGCGTTTAAGGTGGAGATGGGATTACATCAAGGATCAGCTCTGAGCCCTTTCTTATTTGCAGTGGTGATGGACATGTTGAAAGACACGATCGGATAGGAGCCCCCGTGGACTATGATATTTGCAGATGACATTGTGATATGTAGTGAGAGTAGGGAACAGGTTGAGGAGACCCTGGAGAGGTGGAGATAGGCTCTAGAGAGGAGGGGAATGAAGGTCAGCAGGACTAAGACAGAATATATGTGTGTGAATGAGAGGGAGGATAGAGGAATGATGAGCATGCAGGGAGTACAGTTGGCGAAGGTGGATGAGTTTAAATACTTGGGATCAACAGTTCAGAGTAATGGCGAGTGTGGAAGAGAGGTGAAGAAGAAAGTACAGACAGGGTGGAGTGGGTGGAGAAGAGTGTCAGGAGTGATTTGTGACAAACGAGTATCAGTAAGAGTGAAAGGGAAGGTCTACAAGAGGGTAATGAGACCAGCTATGTTATATGGGTTGGAGACAGTGGCACTGACAAAAAGGCAGGAGTTGGAGCTGGATGTGGCAGAGTTAAAGATGTTAAGATTTGCACTGGGTGTGATAAGGGTAGACAGGATTAAGAATAAGTATATTAGAGGGTCAGCCCAGGTTGGATGGTTTGGAGACAAAGCCAGAGAGGCGAGATTGCATTGGTTTGAACATGTGCTGAGGAGGGATGCTGGGTATATTGGGAAAAGGATGCTAAGGATGAACTTGCCAGGTAAGAGGAAAAGAGGAAGACCTAAGCTATGGTTTATGGATGTGGTGAGAGAAGACATGCAGGTGGTTGGTGTGACAAAGCAATAAGCAGAGGACAGGAAGAAATGGAAACAGTTGATCTGCTGTGGCGACCCCCAATGGGAACAGCCGAAAGAAAAAGAAG
This sequence comes from Protopterus annectens, assembly GCF_019279795.1. NCBI lineage: Eukaryota > Metazoa > Chordata > Ceratodontiformes > Protopteridae > Protopterus > Protopterus annectens. The sequence goes on from NC_056733.1 coordinate 554,107,262, forward strand.
ATAAGTAAATATGCATAACAAGTCATATAATTGCTTTAACTTGAATTGTAGTTTTTGTAACCCATCTTGACCATATATAATACTTAAATGGTTACCAAGATAACTAATGTTTTATACATGACATCAAACTGACAAAGTTGTTTAAGAGAAACAATAGAAGCCTGAATTTGAAATGTCACAGAATGTAACAATCATATTCTGAACAAATAGTATTAACTTGACAATAGGCACTCAGTTTAATAACATGGGCTTGAGTATAATAACACTACTGTTTTAACTTGTCATACATGACATACACTATATTGAATATCAAGGGGAAGCATGATGATTTTCTCATATAAGTAAATGTGCATAACAAGTCATATAATTGCTTTAACTTGAATTGTAGTTTTTTAACACATCTTGACCATTCATAATACTTAAGCTGTCACCAAGGTGACTAATGTTTTATACTTGACATCAAACTGACAAAGTCGTTCAGTGGAAACAATAGAAGCCTGAACTAGGAATGTCACAGAATGTAACAATCAAATTCTGAACAAATAGTATTAAACTGACAATAATCACTCAGTTTAACCTTTGCTGATTATACAAAATAGAATGTTGCCATTTAAATCTAAAACTTTCAGTATATCCAATTAAATGGCAATTTATGAATATGGAAAGGGAACTTGTAATCATTACTCACAATAAGTGAATTTGTTGTTTTTAAACTATAATTTCACTCATTTTATAATAAGAAATGACAGATATGAAAATCCTTATGTGTAGGAAATGGGGGGGGGGGTGCACCGATAATTAAAATGCACTAACTTTCATCAATGTTCATATAAAACAAACTTGATGCTTTAAGTAAGTTAGCAACAAACAAAGTGATTACTTAAATGCTGGCAAACAATGAAATATAATGTCTGATATATCCAATAAAATACAATGTATTATAAACATTAGGTATAAATATTATTACCACCTATTTATATTAAATAATACGTTTTGAAAGACTTCATCAATAAGGGTAAATATGTTAAATAACTGTTTACTGAGGTTTTATATATGATACATCCTACTTTACTATGATTGAATTGGTTGTCATCTATCTTTCATGTAAATATTAATTGCTTATACAATAAGTAGACATTTATATTGTATTAGAATTCTGTCTAATCTACAATAGTACTATATCTGTTCAAAATAATATAAATATTGCTTATTTCTATTGCAAATATTCTCCATATGATAATTCAATTTATGGAGCTCAGATGTTCTGGATTTTATGAGTGATAATCTGATGGACTTAGGTTTATCCATCAGATTAGGAATGATTTTAATTCCATGGCTAGTTTGGATCTTAGTTTTGTTAACATTTATTAATTTAAATTTATTCCACAAAAACATTTTTACTATGCCTGACCAAAACATTACTTTATTTGTAAACACTCAAAGTATAAAACTGATAATTTAATTTAAAAGTTCAAACATATACTTTATAGTTATCAGTGGAAAATGTTTAATAGTCACAATAAAACAAAAAGTACATAGTCTAAATAACCTAAGATGGATTTAGCTTTATTATCTTTAAATACAAATGGCTTAAAAAATCCTAGTAAGAGACCAAATCTACTGAAATATTTAAAACTGAACAAACCACAAATTGTATTCCTTCAAGAAACACATTTCAAAACAAATGACAATTATAAATGGAATCCTAAGGGATATATGCCATTGGCACAATCCACTTATAAGACAAAGACTAAAGGAGTAACAATTTTATGGAAAACAAATGTGATTAACCCAGAAATCATTTATAAGTATGAAGATAAAGAAGGTCTTATGGCATTAGTAATAGTTAAATATAATAAAAGAATATGTTTCCTAGCCAATCTATACTGGTTCCCAGGCATTGGATCAAGAACTGCTAAAAAAACACTTGGATTTCATTTCCAATAATTATAAAGGCAACTTAATATTAGGAGGAGATTGTAACTGTATATTTGATATTTCTGAAACTACAAATAAAAGACCACTGCGTACATCTGCTATATCAAAAGCTTTAAACAAGTGGGTAGAATCATTTCATCTTGTAGGTACTTTCAAATTTAAAGAGGATAAATCTTTCTGTTTTCCCATCAAGATCACAGATTTGGTACCCAAACTAGAATAGATAAAATATTTGCTGCCCATGACTTACACTTTAAAATCATTAATTTCTCAATCACTTCCTGCCCCTTTTCAGACCACAATTCATTGATACTAAAACTTCAAAATGGGTGCAAACCATTAATCTTTAACTACAGAATTCCAGGATATATAACCAAAATTAAAGAGTTCAAACACTGGTTAGTATCTGAATTATAATTCTTCTTAGATATTAATTACACGACAGAGATAAATAAAATAATGATATGGGACTAATTAAAAGCTTACATATATGGTAAATTCCTAACTTGGTATAAAAAAAATCAGAGAATGGGATTCTGAATTAGTAGATCTGCAATCCAAACCTTTGTCAGTAAAAGCTGAAAAAAATCAAAATCATTTGGAGATGAAAAAGAAAGTAGAACTATTAAACAATAAATACAATGAAATTTTAACGCATAAAACTAGTTTAGCTTTAGAAAAACTAAAAATTAATACCTTGGCCACTTCTCCCAAATATCTAGATAATTTATCCACAAGAATCAAAATGCAATCAAAAGCTAATAACATTAAAAGTATCTTCCATGAAAAGAAAGGGGAAAATGTCTCAGATATAGGTGACATTCTTGATGCCTATAGAAATCACTATATGGAACATTTCCAAAAAGAAAATATGCATATCGATCAATTAAATCTAGATGAAAAATGTTCTAATATAAAAAAATATCAGAAAAAGTAAAACTAGATCTGGAAGCACCCATATCCTACAAAGAAATTACAGATACAATAAAAGACAATAAAATTAATAAAGTTCCAGGTATAGATGGCATAATTATGGAAATATATAAACTTTTTCCTTCAAAGATACTATCCCTCTTCCATAAAACTCTATTAAAAATTCAGTTACAAGCTTTAATATCACCCTCTTGGAGATATTCCTTAATCACACAAATCCTAAAGGAAAACAAATCCCCCAACCTCTGTATCTCATATAGACCTATATCATTATTAAATAATGACTATAAGATATTTATGACAATATTAACTAACAGAATGAAAATACCACTATCCAAAACAATAAATAATGATCAAACTGGATTTATATATCATAGACACACACATGACAATATTAAAAGGCTAATTTCTCTTATACATTATGTTAATAAAGAAAATAAAGAAACACTCATAATTGGCTTAGATATACAGAAAGCCTTTGATTCTCTAAATTGGGACTATTTACTTAAAATTCTGGTATTATTTGAATTTCCTCCTTCCTTTGTTCATCTACTAAAGAATATATATACAAATAATTTAGCGTATGTTAAGCTAGGTCCTTTTACCTCTGAATCTATACATATAACAAAGGGTACTAAACAAG